>NC_079432.1:1955695-2037417 GCF_026213295.1 Gadus chalcogrammus
CACCTGTCCAGCTACCAGCGTCCACCAGGGCAGGAAACGGGAAACACAGAACTATCTGGTGGTTCAAATGGCCTCGCCTCCAGCTCCTCGCATCAGGACCACGTTGCCATGGAGATGAGTTTCCCCGAGATGCGTCTGCTGCTGGTAGAGTGTGTGAGGGTGTGAATTTGTAAGTGTGTGTGCGTGTGTGTGTGTGTGTGTGTGTGTGTGTGTGTGTGTTTGAGAGGAAGATAACGAGGCAGTACCAGATAAGGCGGAGAAGCTCTGCTGAACTTTGACCCTGGCTCTGGGCCAGGCGTGCAGCTCTCTCCTGGAGCTGGAGTCAAGGTCAGAGGTTGCTTAGACTAACAGAGATGGTAGCTGGTTCTTATTCTGCTCTGATCCGGCAGAGAGGGAGTCAGCTCACTGTACACACGGTCCGGGGTCCAGGACCTGCTCCTTAAAGACCCGTCTCTGTACTGTCTAACCCCTACCTGCTCCTTAAAGACCTGTCTCTGTACTGTCTAACTCCTACCTGCTCCTTAATGACCTGTCTCTGTACTGTCTAACCCCTACCTGCTCCTTAATGACCTGTCTCTGTACTGTCTAACTCCTACCTGCTCCTTAATGACCTGTCTCTGTACTGTCTAACCCCTACCTGCTCCTTAATGACCTGTCTCTGTACTGTCTAACCCCTACCTGCTCCTTAATGACCTGTCTCTGTACTGTCTAACCCCTACCTGCTCCTTAATGACCTGTCTCTGTACTGTCTAACCCCTACCTGCTCCTTAATGACCTGTCTCTGTACTGTCTAACCCCTACCTGCTCCTTAACGACCTGTCTCTGTACTGTCTAACCCCTACCTGCTCCTTAACGACCTGTCTCTGTACTGTCTAACCCCTACCTGCTCCTTAACGACCTGTCTCTGTACTGTCTAACATCTACCTGCTCCTTAACGACCTGTCTCTGTACTGTCTAACCCCTACCTGCTCCTTAACGACCTGTCTCTGTACTGTCTAACCCCTACCTGCTCCTTAACGACCTGTCTCTGTACTGTCTAACCCCTACCTGCTCCTTAATGACCTGTCTCTGTACTGTCTAACCCCTACCTGCTCCTTAATGACCTGTCTCTGTACTGTCTAACCCTATATGCTCCTTAATGACCTGTCTCTGTACTGTCTAACCCCTACCTGCTCCTTAATGACCTGTCTCTGTACTGTCTAACCCCTACCTGCTCCTTAACGACCTGTCTCTGTACTGTCTAACATCTACCTGCTCCTTAATGACCTGTCTCTGTACTGTCTAACCCTATCTGCTCCTTAATGACCTGTCTCTGTACTGTCTAACCCCTACCTGCTCCTTAATGACCTGTCTCTGTACCGTCTAACCCCTACCTGCTCCTTAACGACCTGTCTCTGTACTGTCTAACATCTACCTGCTCCTTAATGACCTGTCTCTGTACTGTCTAACCCTATCTGCTCCTTAATGACCTGTCTCTGTACTGTCTAACCCCTACCTGCTCCTTAATGACCTGTCTCTGTACTGTCTAACCCCTGACATCACAGTCTCTACAGGTGCATGCGACTCTTACAAATCCAATATTGCCAGGTATTGAGAATTATTACAAATATTACAAAACAGGTCTTCTGTCGGATGTGTTCCCTGTTAAGAAATACCACCAACGTTGTTGTGTGGCATTAAAGTTTCTATTAAATCAGTAGTGTAGTACCCCCTCGGGTTGATGACACCGTAATGATACAAGCAGAGTGACAGAAGGATCCAATTAACTTTGACTGAACTTTATTCACACAAAAACCGGACATGGAACACAAAGGAAGTCAAACTAAAAGGGAGCGCTCCGACGCGGCGCCGCTCCTGACCTGTACGCTACGTTAATGAGCGGGGCGTGACCGGTTGTCATGGCGACTCCAGAATCTTGGCGGCTCCCACGCGAGACAGACGGTCTGCTTCCTCATTACCCGCGTAGCCCGCGTGACCCGGGATGTGGATCTGGAGGGAGAACCAGAGAGACAGACAGAGATTAAGAGAACCAGAGAGACAGACAGAGATTAAGAGAACCAGAGAGACAGACAGAGATTAAGAGAACCAGAGAGACAGACAGAGATTAAGAGAACCAGAGAGACAGACAGAGATTAAGAGAACCAGAGAGACAGACAGAGATTAAGAGAACCAGAGAGACAGACAGAGATTAAGAGAACCAGAGAGACAGACAGAGATTAAGAGAACCAGAGAGACAGACAGAGATTAAGAGAACCAGAGAGACGGACAGAGATTAAGAGACAGACAGAGATTAAGAGAGAGACAGAGATTAAGAGAGAGACAGAGATTAAGAGAAGGACAGAGATTAAGTGAGAGACAGAGATTAAGAGAACCAGAGAGACGGACAGAGATTAAGAGAGAGACAGAGATTAAGAGAACCAGAGAGACAGACCGAGATTAAGAGAACCAGAGAGACGGACAGAGATTAAGAGACAGACAGAGATTAAGAGAGAGACAGAGATTAAGAGAGAGACAGAGATTAAGAGAGAGACAGAGATTAAGAGAGAGACAGAGACAGAGACAGAGACAGAGAAAAAAGAGGGGAAATATATTTTTAATCCTTAATTCGACTTTAATTTGTAAAAAATACAAATAAAAATCGAAATACATACTAAATATTTTTTTTTGTAATTTATTTAACATTTTTCCACTTGGCAATGTAAAAAAACTGTCATGCCAAATAAAACCAGTAAAACTTATATTGAGAGAGAGAGAGAGAAGGCGGAGGAGGAAGACATGGAGAGGTAGGGAAAGAGGGCAACAGGAGGAAGGAGAGAAGAGAGGGAGCGGTTGAGGAAGGGAGGGGAGAAGAGAAAGAGGGGGAGCATGTGAGGGTTCAGAACGCCACGTTACCCAGACGACCTCCAGCTGGGCGTTTAGGCGGTCCAGCTTCTCAAAGTCGTCCTTGTTGGTCACCTGACCTCCTGACTTCAGCCTCCAGCCGTTGGTCTTCCAGGTCTTCACCCAGGTGGTCACACCTGAACACACACACACACACACACACACACACACACACACACACACACACACACACACACACACACACACACACACACACACACACACACACACACACACACACACACACACACACACACACACACACACACACACACACACACACGTTTATGTTTTAAATGTACCTTCCATGCTAAATGAGTCTCCCTGGCTGAGGAGTTGTGGTACCAGAGTCTAGTGTTTGGAGGCTGGACTCTAGGAGATCTTGAGGTCCGGCCACATACCGTTGATGGTGAACTTGCTGTCGGTGTAGATGACCAGCTTCTTGATGTCCTGCTCCTTGGCCTGTTCCAGGGCTCTGCAGGCCGCCTGCCCCACAGCAGCACACAGTCAATGGACTGCAGAGTAAACCGACTGTGCTATGCAGCACTTTCCTAACCTATTGGCCATTCAAAGCGCTTTACAATATTGCCTCACATTCACCATTCACTCACACATTCACACACCGACGGCAGCGTTAACCACGCAGGGCGACATCCCGCTCGTCGGGAGCACCCAGGGTGAGGCGTCTTGCTCAGGGACATCTCCACAGTCAGCTAGGAGGAGCCGGGGATCGAACCAGCAACCTTCAGGTTACCAGCCCACCCGCTCTACCTCCTGAGCTACTGCCACAGTAGGCACGCTGACCCAGCTGACCATACTAACACCTAGCCTGCCGACGGAGGTACCGCTAACCGCTGACTTAACTAGCAGTTTACCTGCTAACGGTTAGCATGCTATCCGCTAGTGCCTCAACAGCACAGAATATGAATGTTGCATCGGCTCTCTGATTGGTCTAAAAAGAAAACCGTACCTGGATCTCGGCTCTCTGATTGGTCTGTCTTCCCCCCAGACGATCTGCAGCGTTCCTTCAGAATGAAAGAAGAATGTAAACAGCAGGGGCAGCTAAGAGGTGTGTGTGTGTGTGTGTGTTTACCCTGCATTCAATCCATCCCACTAGGGAACAGAGACAGGTGAAGAGAGAGGAGAGAGGGAGGGAGCCTCACAGTGGATGGTTGGGTCCCCAGTAAACTCCGATCCCTGCCCGCGCCCCCTTCCGTCCGTTATTAGAACAGCATCCATCGGTGTAGACGACCACAGCATCCCCTGGTGGACACCGCAGGAACAACACCACCGACAGGTTTAAATACACACTAAATCAGCTACCCCAAAAAACAAAACCTATTATCTCTGAAGCATCTACTGTATCCATTTGATTGGACCTTCAATTTAAAACATCAATAATCGCCAACAACCGCATATGCAAATCAGGGGGCCGCCAGTGGGGTCCCCCTCGCAGGAGGGGAACCACTGGAGGAGAAGTAAACCCAGGGGGAGGTCTCACCCATGCGGGTGAAGCCGTCCCCCTCCTCCGAGGAGCAGGAGGAGGAGCAGCTGCTCTCTGGGGGAGAGCTCTCGACGGATCCCTTGAGCCTTTTGGAGGGAGACTCCGCCTCCTTGTTTGAGTAGCACCTCTTCTGGCCAATAGGGATGTAGTTGAGAGGCTCTGGCCCCCTCTTGGGAAGCAGGCTGAGGGAGGCACCACTGCTGGAGGCTTCGGGACACAACGCACAACACAGGATCGACTCAGGGGATTTTACGTGTGCCTGGAAATGCTTTGGTTTTTAGGTCAAAAACAATGTTGTTCAGAATTGTAGACGTTTTTGGTGTGATTATCATCTCCAGGTTGTCCTTCATTTTTGAGGAATCTATTCATCTATACAAACAGAATTAACCATATTATTCATCACACATCCCTGGATTGTTGGTATTATCGTAGCCTCTTCCTTCCCCTACTGTAGCTCCTACAACAAACACGCACTAATCCCACAGGGCAGGTTTGGGTTACATATGAAAGCCAGAGACAACCTCTTTCACAACAAAGTTTTCTGGATTTAACAATAATCCCACAATGCATAGTATTCCAACTGTGCTCCTATGTATAGTCTGTCCTACCATACAGCTACAGAGCCCTATAGAGTCTGTCCTACCTTACAGCTACAGCTACAGAGCCCTAGAGTCTGTCCTACATTACAGACCAAGAGCCCTAGAGTGTCCTACCTTACAGACCAAGAGCCCTAGAGTCTGTCCTACCTTACAGCTACAGAGCCCTATAGAGTCTGTCCTACCTTACAGCTACAGTACAGAGCCCTACAGAGTCCGTCCTACCTTTGACAGGGGTGGGCACCGCTGCTTGCTTCACTCCTCTGAAGAAGGCCCAGGCGTCTTTCTCTGAAGCAAACTTCTTATAAATCGCACACGGGAACTTCTCCACCTGGCTCTTGCACTCATCCCTAGACCAGGGAGGGAGATAGGAATCCACTCAGTTCAAGTTATCTGGTGGTTCTTCATCACATTGTAAACAATCACAGACCCACGGTCTATGGACAAGTGTAGGATCTCTGGGTGTCTAGCTTGTTGGACATGCTTCAGATAACTGCTCGGCTCAGGGTAAAATCAGTAGTAAGTATGGTTATACAATAAAACAAATAGATACATATATGTATACAATGTGTTCAAACTACACTACAGTGAGTGTTATTATGTGCGTGTGTGTTGTGTGCGTGTCTTGTTATGCGTGTTATTATGTACGTGCGTGCGTGTTATTATGTATGCGTGTGTCCCACTCACCAGCTGGTGTACACTCCGGGCTTGGTGCCCTTGTGCACCGCGTAGAAGAACTTGCCCTTCCCCACCATGTCGTCGGCGGCGCTGCACACCGTCCTGCGGACAACCTTACAGAGAGCGGTCCATCTGAACATCAGTCCTCCACCCTCAGTGCCCGGCCCTCTGCACTGGAGGGCTGCCACACATGTTGTTGTGCCTCTGGTCTCTGCGTTTACTGTTTACAGCGCAACTCACCGCCTGGCGTTAATAAAGACCCAACAAAGGGCGTACTGTTGGACAAACACACCTTGCACGACCTGACCTGACCTTCGAGTGTCAAATATACTTATGAACACAGTTGTGAACTGTATATACTGAAGATAGCTCTGTAACGGGCTGTCTTCCTGTCACCATTAGTGGAATCTGCGGCAGCCAAACGCCAAATATATCTACTCACTACTTCCGGGTTCCCATGATTCTCGAGGAGGATGAATTGAACTCTCGCGATGTTCCGGCCTCTTCCTTGGCCGTCGTTGACAGAGGTTGGTCATGCTATTTCTCCGAGGATACGAGCTTGTATGTTTTAATGTGTGAAACAAACATTAAATCGCCATATTTTTACATTGTACGTTATCTCGGGGCACTGATGCCTTTGATTACCTAATGTTTGGTGGTGGATGGCCGTTGTGTGTTTGTTATTAGGGGATAGTATTGTGGCTGGGGGTGGACGGGTTGTGACTCCAGGGTCGGTCGTCCGAGGCCCCGCATTGGTTACCGCTGCAGACCTGCTGGTTAAACGCCAGACCCGCACTGCTCTTTTTGATAGTAGACTTATTGAATTAGTTAATGGCTACGTGTCGTCTAGTGGCTGTAGTGTTGCCCCGTTGACAGTTAAAACGCTAGCACCAAAGGTACTATTAGCATCAGGCTAACGCGTCCAGGTGTCTACGACTATTGTCCCTCTATCCCAGACACGTGGACCTTAAAAACGCTGATCGAGTCATGTCGTTAAGTTGGTTCTCTGCCAAGTTAATTTAATTTATCGGTCGTTGTGCGTTCCACATGTACGTTACCATCACTGTTAGCTCTTTGCTAACCCACCGTGGGGCCAGCGTGCTGTGTTGGGCTGTGGCTCATGGTGACCTGTTCCATCTCTTCAGACTGTTGGTTCACGGTGAGCTAATCCACCTTTCCTTCTGCAGACATAAAGGCCATGTTCAGTACAAGCGCCAAGATCGTCAAGCCGAATGGCGAAAAGCCAGACGAGTTCGAGTCTGGGATCTCCCAGGTAACGTTCACTACGTGTTAATCGAATCAGCCATTCATCTTCATCTGTGTCCAGCATGTCGGTTAAAGTTTGTAGTCAATCATCGGACATCAATGTCTCATCCCATGCGATGGCATTATTGTGTGTAAAACTGTTTCATGACTTTGTTTAATGTGTTTAGGCTCTTCTCGAGCTGGAGATGAACTCCGACCTCAAGGCTCAGCTGAGAGAGCTGAACATCACCGCTGCAAAGGTACAAGCCCTGGAATAAAGTTGAATTGGTAACGATTGAATAGTACCTGAGGGGTCTTGAGTATCGCGAGCCAACGTGTAGTTTGCATGCAATGCTTCATGAACTATATTCAAAGTGTTTCACATGTCTTCTCGTATTTCTGCTTTCGTTCAAAATGGTAAATCGGGCGCTCTGCTCCTTCACTTTTTTCTTTGGAACAAAATCGTTAATTTGTTATGTTTAAAATGGGTGACTTTATCAATGTTTGTAACCGACGTGGACATCCTGTGAGTAGCTCTTGCATGGCTCTGTCCTTGTGGCGTATGGGAGCGTAGCGCTATGCTGTGACGTACATTCCCGTTCCACGACGTCGGAGAGCAAGCTCAGTCCCCGGCTCTCGGGCCGGTGAGGACGGGCGTTCTGTATATTCCTATAACTTCCTAGAGCCTTCTGGGCCGTGACTGGGGAGCTAAACCATGCGGGGCACAATCATTCGTTAATGAAACGGTTGAATTTGAGTACGACGGCCCTTGATAAAGTTTGTGGTTTTGGGTTTTCAGGAAATTGATGTTGGAGGCAGCAGAAAGGCCATCATCATCTTCGTTCCCGTACCTCAGCTGAAGTCCTTCCAGAAGATCCAGGTGCGGCTTGTGAGGGAGCTGGAGAAGAAGTTCAGTGGAAAGCACGTGGTCTTCGTCGCACAGGTGAGGAACCCGTTCTCTGACCTGGGTCAGTGGCTCGGGTCCGCCGGCCGCCGCACCCCGGCAGGCGGAGGGCTTCAGTCCTGCCCCACAAGCTGCTTCTGTGTTGGAATTGTCATTTAAGTTTCCATACAATGCTTCATGAACCACATTCAAAGTATTGCAAAGTTCTAATTTGGCCGCTCTATTCCTTCACGTTCTTTCTTTGAACAATCTTTGTCATTGTCGATATGAGTGACTTTCAAAGTTTGTAACCGACGTGGACATCCTGTGAGTAGCTCTTGCATGGCTCTGTCCTTGTGGCGTATGGGAGCGTAGCATAATGCTGTGACGTACATTCCCGTTCCACGACGTCGGAGAGCAAGCTCAGTCCCCGGCTCTCGGGCCGGTGAGGACGGGCGTTCTGTATATTCCTATAACTTCCTAGAGCCTTCTGGGCCGTGACTGGGGAGCTAAACCATGCAGGGCACATGCCTCCATCTTTATCAACAGGCACTTGCATTTTTTTTCCAAATGCACCCTCAAACTACACATTATTGTCCAATGCTTAAAGTGGGCATCCTATCCTTCTAAGACGTGTGCCATTTTGTCTGAGGGTGGTTGACGGTGCTAGTTGATATGTCATCTCAGTATTGTTCTTTTTCCTCAGTTATTGGGTTAACATGCGCCTTTTCTATTTCTCCAGAGGAGGATCCTGCCCAAGCCCACCAGGAAAAGCCGCATCAAGAATAAGCAGAAGCGTCCCAGGAGGCAAGTCGAAACCCGATTAGTAGCGTAGTCTATGATGGAACATGTACTGTGTTGCTACTAAACCATTATTGTAACCGACGTGGACATCCTGTGAGTAGCTCTTGCATGGCTCTGTCCTTGTGGCGTATGGGAGCGTAGCGCTATGCTGTGACGTACATTCCCGTTCCACGACGTCGGAGAGCAAGCTCAGTCCCCGGCTCTCGGGCCGGTGAGGACGGGCGTTCTGTATATTCCTATAACTTCCTAGAGCCTTCTGGGCCGTGACTGGGGAGCTAAACCATGCAGGGCACAACCAAATCTGGATGTTATAATATTTTTTGTATCCATCTTTTGTGTAATTTTCATTTCTGATAGCTCAAAACTTAAATGAAGTGGTATCCCTGGAAAGGGTTTAAAGGATGTACCGTAGTCTTTGTGTAGATAACTGTTGGGACTGAAGGCCAGTGTTTGGTAGCAGTTCTTGAATGGTTTCTGCAGGTTTTAAAAGTATGTCCAGACCTCATTATCTACTGATGGACCACCGCCCTAGTTGTAACACCGTACTATGATAATTCTACCTCGTAGCGAACGGTCACCCCAACTTAGTTATCCTCTCAACGGGCCTACCAGTGGCATGGTGCAATGTGTTAATAGTATTGGCTTTTATTCCGGATAAGGGTTTTATGTTTATCGATACTCTTTGTATTTATTCCTTGGCTGACATAAGTGCCCCCATGACATTATGAGGAGCGGTAAAAGCCGTTCGGGACTCGGTTCCTCAAAACAAACGGCGTGATAACCAAAGACCAAACAAGTGGGCTTCATCGGCCACGTCTCTGGCCGGGTGGATCATGACGGCTGTCAGACGTGGTGGTGGGACGTGGTGTGGCCTGCGTGTTAACTAACCCGGGTCCTCGCCCCGCCGCCTCCCACGGCTAACCCGAGCAGCGCTGGTCCGTCGTTAACGTACTGTGCCCCTACAGCCGTACCCTGACCTCCGTGCATGATGCCATCCTGGAAGACCTGGTGTTCCCCAGCGAGATCGTGGGCAAGAGGATCCGCGTGAAGCTGGACAGCAGTCGGCTGATCAAGGTGCATCTGGACAAGGCGCAGCAGAACAACGTAGAACACAAAGTGAGTTCCCATGACAACCCGCGTGTGTGTGTGACCGACGTGGACATCCTGTGAGTAGCTCTTGCATGGCTCTGTCCTTGTGGCGTATGGGAGCGTAGCGCTATGCTGTGACGTACATTCCCGTTCCACGACGTCGGAGAGCAAGCTCAGTCCCCGGCTCTCGGGCCGGTGAGGACGGGCGTTCTGTATATTCCTATAACTTCCTAGAGCCTTCTGGGCCGTGACTGGGGAGCTAAACCATGCAGGGCACATGCCTCCATCTTTACTGGGTAGTAGACTCGTTGGGATGTGACCTGGACACCAAGATGTGCACGAGATTAGGGGATGTTAAATGAAGAAGGTTGTAAACTCTAATCATTGCATATTACAGTATGATATTGCTAGTTATATTACACTGTACATGTATGTGGCATGTATATGTACTGCGTACTAGTGTGACCGTGAGGTGGGGACAGTGTAGAAGCAGCAGTGTGTTCCTTGGCACTGCAGTGTGCTCGGTGTGTGACGTTTCCTCCGTTGTGCTTGCAGGTGGAGACCTTCTCAGGGGTCTACAAGAAGCTCACAGGCAAAGACGTTGTGTTTGAATTCCCGGAGTTCCAGCTGTAACATGCAAATGACAAAATAAATTTGTTTACTGTTGGTCACGTTTGAGAGTCTAATCTTTGAGTGTGATAGCAAACGGGCCTGCCCTCAAAGGGGAAATAATAAGCTATAGTTTTAAAACTCCTAAAAAGGGGAGTTAATATGTTTGATAATATTAATCTATCAATTTAAATGATGTTTTTTTTTTTTCAATCTTTTTTTCATTGAACTTCCTAATTTTCTCGTATTCTATGGTTAGATTTGCCGTCCACGAATGGACCAGTCAGAATTAGGCATTCAACAAAGCAGTAAAATTACATGTGAATGAACTGTTACCTATCGGGTGCGTTCCAGGTAAGCCATTTTTTCACAACTTTCTACCCTTAAGTGCCATGGTACGGCAGTCGAACCCGCAAATCACTACCCGTGAACTCCAGATCGATGTACTCTCAGTTACAGCTCGTAATTTACTGGGTAAAAATAGTTCCTTGAACGCAGTTTTCCTGTGGTAGGAATGACGGGTATAGTTGGGTAGTTTTTGCTGCGTTATGGTATTGGGTAATAAAGGTTGCAACTGTTTTGGTTGGGGTTAGTGTTACTTCGTGGGTAGGGGCAGACTTGCCAATGTCCCTATAATTCCGTGGCTCATATTTTGGAAGTGGAATATAACAGCTTTTAAGTTGATATCCTGGTATGGCTGAGTAATAAAGTGCCTGGTGCATTGTTTATAAAGGCCCTACCGAGGATAAATAGGATGGTCTTATGGTGAGTTAGAATCCCAACTGAAACGTTCTGAGTACGCATCCGAATTCCTACAGTGTCCCTGCAAGCAATGGATACTTCACAGTTGCTAACGCCCCCCCCCCCTCCTAGTGGCAAGAACATGAATAGACGTTACATTCAAGAAGGTTGTCCCTGAAGCGCATCACATTGCCTGTTAAAACTGGCGTAGGCTTCGTCCTTGGACAATTTATCCTACATTTTCAGGGCCCAGTTTTTCAAAAGCCATCCAGTGGGATCACGGATTGGATAGAATCTTGGAAAGATTTTTTCCAAAACGAGGAATTACGAAGTATCAAATCACGTAATCCAATCTTATATTTTATCTGGATCTAACCTGCCCTTTGGGTTTTTCAAAACTTTGAACTCGTTTTGGATCTGATTGATCCCGAAAAAAAAGAAGGATTATCCTGTTTCTTTATAAACTGGCATTAAAGTTAGATGGATCAGGTGGTCCTGGATAGCGTAACATGGGATCTCCACATTTTTTTTTAAAAACGGGGCCCAGAGGATTCAATTTGGTCCATACCATATTTGGGCCACGGGAATTTTTGTTAAATTCTGACTTTAAAGTCTGAATTCTGAATTTGAACTGTCTTCTGGTTTATTGTCAGAAAAGCCCCGACCTTTTGTAACAGTTTAACCTCAGTTGAACTCATGATACCAGTGATTATTTAATCCCAGACGATAGGATTAAACACATTTTGGCTAGTCTTTAGCTCTTAAAGAAGAAATAAATTGTTTATAACTTAACCTTTTATCTGAGTTATAGACAAAACTGTTGTAAATGTAGTATTATGTAGTATATTACCCATGATTATATTATCCAGTCTGATTTTTTGTGTTAAATCCTTTCCAAGTCAAATAAATAATCAATACTCCTTACTCGCGTTCCGTATTTTTAGATGGGGAGTATAAAAATGCATTTAGTATATACTATATCTGTTAACCCGGAAGGTTAAACTTACTCAACATCAGATGGTGAAACTTGATAAGTTCAATTGATAAATTGCGGTCCCCAAAACTAATTTCTCACTGGTAGTAGATGAAGGCCTACTTGTATGCACTGATGTTCTTTGTTTCACAACACAAATGACTGCATGAGAGCCTGAGTTTTAAAGTTGTAATAATCATTTAATGCAAAAAAGCAGAAAGCAAGATCAAGATTCATTCATCAGGTGGAGAGCTGGAGGGGGGGGCATGCGTCTCCAGATGTAAGTGTTTGTAGTGTAGGCCTGCTGCTCTCCTCAGAAGGGACCTGTAGGATTGGAAAGCTCAGTATGAAGAACGGTTTGGTGGCCAACAGGTTCTATTAGAAGGCTAAATCCACATTGTAGGAAACGTTGCTTACATTCACACGTATAAGCCACTTCCAGGTACTTGTAGATTCCTGGGCAGGGATCCCCAAACACATCGTTCGTAGCATCGACAGTACAACGGGGTTTACCGTCACAGCTGTGGAGACACGGTTGTTAACTCCTCTCACCAATCTGGAAGTCACCCAATGACAGCTCTTCATTTGATATGAATTAGGAATCTGATCAGTACCTTTTAGCTACCGTTGATGTCGCAGTTGTATTAACGCAGTTGACTTTATTAACTTTGTCACGATGATTTTCTGCACAGGTGGTCCGGTCGTTGCGCCCATAAAATGCCCCAATAACCTTTATCACTTCCTCTTGTTCTGGATGGGGAGCAGACAGGAGGAGAAACTACAAATGTAACCTTGCAGGTGAAGAGGAAATATGGGTTTTGATTGCTGAGCACATTGTGACACATCGGTGGTGAATCCTACCACAGGAGAGTTCCGCCTTCCCATTCTCACAGGTGACGTTATGACCTGCACATAAACACTGGTTAGACATCACACTCACACACATGGAGGTCCAGTGTTGCAGTACTTCACAGAGTGACAGGACTCACGTGCGGCGAGGCAGGTGTACGTGGTTTGGATGTATTTGTAGGTGTCAGGGGAGGGGTCGCCATGGAAGATCTCTTTGTCCACCTCACAGACTATCTTACCGTTACACCTTAACCAGGAACACATCACTAATAAAACGAGAGATACAAATACCTGCAAGCAGACAACACTGTCTGGGCACCAAAACACATTGTTCTCTACTCATCTTTAAGGTCAATTTACTCTTTAATCTTAACTGAAACTCATTCTTGCGTTTGGGGATCACATTCCCCAAGAGACTGAAGGCGGCAGTACAACGTTACAGAGGGCCGCTGTAGGTTAGGGGAAGCCCTCAACACTGGTAGGCACCTGTTTGCAAGGGCTTCCAGAGCGCCTGCAGTGTTGGCCAGCTGTTCTGAAGAGTTGTCTTCCTTGCAGGTCTCTTCGTCAGTCCATCCGTAGGCCACTTTGAGCACACTGATCACTCCATCATCTGTGGGAAAGATTAGAGATTCATTTATCAATCCATTTCATTTGTCAGGCAGTTACATTTTATATTTAGGGCATTTAGCAGACGCTTTTATCCAAAGCGACTTACAGTACATTTGTCATAAGAAGTGCAACAATATATAGTTAGCAATTTTTCAGTTAGTTATTAGTGAATTGGTAATAACAGAACACTCGGGGCTCCGTCTTGGAGCTGTCTGGAGTGAGTTACAGTGGCTGTCCCTTCTGTGCCCTGAAGTCCCTGATGCCCCTTTCACACCGCCGCAAAATCGGGGCCGGTTCCGGGCCAGTTCGGAGCTAGGGCCAGGGCTTTGGTTTCACACCGCCAAAGAACCGGCTCCGGCCCCTAAAAACCGGTTCAACTCTGGCCCCACTTTAGAGCTGGGCTAGAACTAGAACCGCTTTTACGCCGGGGGCAGGGGGCGGAGTTATCCGTACCTTCATAAACAGGAAGACCAACGAAGACCGGCATTTTTTAAAACACCGAAGTAAACAATGGACGTGAATCCGTGTATGGTTCTTTTTTGTTTTTTCTGATTTTGTTTTAAATTGGAATATTCAAAGAACGAACCATACACGGATTGAATCGAAGACGAAATTGTTGTTGTTGTGTTTGAAACTGGCGCGAGGGTTCTTCTGCGCGCCTAACCTGACGCTTGATCATTGTGTGGTGGTTCAACGCGTCAACGCGCCAACGCAGCCAGATGAGTCCGTGTCCATGCAAGTGAACGGAGCGTTCCCTCTTCGTCATAACTATCAAACCAAACATCCTTCACATTCACCGAGCGAACATTATGAAAGTAAAATGCACATTTCTCGCTAAAAATGTTTCCATAAACGCATTTAATGGCGTAACTATGTTACTATTTCCACCCAGAATAAAGAAAGATGTCGGCCGTATGCTTCTGTCCAAGCTCACTAGCGGAGACGTTTGTAGTGACGTCATGACGTTGCTCACGCCGGCTCTATGGCTGGCTCTGGCCGGTGTGAAACCAACCGGTTCTTAACTGGGGTAAGGCTGGAACCAGTTTGGAACTGGCCCTAGCACCAGCCCGGAACTGGCTCTCGGTTCTTTTTGGTGTGAAAGCGGCATGAGTGGCTCCAGCAGGGGGGGACTGGCTATCGGGAGGTTCGGGAGATTGCCCGAACGGCGGCTTCAGACCGGGCCGGCAGCCGGCAGCCGTCATTTGTCCTTTTTTTGTTATTAGGCCTATTCTTAATTTTTTTGAAGAAAATAAAAAATAATAAAAGTCCCTTGGGCTGGTCTGCTGGATATTCGCAAACAGCGCGAAACGGTGCTCTGGCCTGGCGGTAAAACGGGGCCGATGTATAACCTCAATTTAGTGTGGGTTTCACGTTTAAACAGTGTATCGGTGCTAAGCGAGCGGCGGAACGGCCCTCCCAAATCGAACTGCCCCGCGTTCTTTCAAATCTGATTGGCTCAGCCTGACACCCGGCCCGGGAGGTCCATGGACCCGGGTCACCTATAGTACTTTCTTACTTTCCTGTTTACCTCCCTCTGAAGTCACAGAAAAACAGTACACAGCAGCATAGGTATGACAGGTGCACTAGCGGGCATGTTTGGCAATATAATAATGACTTGAACTCTTAAACTCATTAATATTAGCCTTGCATTAAATGTATTTTAGTTCTTTGTCTTTCATTTTGTTATTTTCTTTGATGGGATGACCTATTTAAAAGGTCATCCCCTTTAATGTATTGGAATATTAGAATTATTTGTTACTTGTCATTTTCATGCAAATGTAGCTCTACAGTCAACACAGGCAGATTCAGGGTCCAGCAGGGGAAGCTGAGCTAGCTCTCCGAGATGAGGGATTTCATTGCATTGATTTGTATTTTCTTCCACCCTCAGCAACCCCTCTGAAAAGTTATGCGCATCTATGAAACCAATGATGGTATAAACAGAAAGGGGCTCGCATGCTGTAAGAAAGACAACTCTCTGTTCTGCTCAGTATGTTTGCCTATGCAAAGCCATCTGCACTATTTGGAACTTTTTCAGCCTTGATACAGAGTGTTGCTTATTTGCTTATAAAATATTTGCCTGTGATCCTCACGCAATTCTAACCACACACACATCCCAACATTGAGATGTATTTGCAATGCGAATATCCACGGTCCAGGACTATAGTTTATATTATTTTACATAGTGGCATACACATGCTATTCTCGCTGTCTCATGAAAGGCCTCTCCATCCCAAAGTCCTGGGCCAGATTTTTGTCATAACGGGCAGAGTTGGGAAGTAACGGAATACATGTACCGGCGTTACGCCTATTCAGAATACAAATTAGTAGGCTAACTGTAATCCGTTGCAGTTACAATTTAATAGTTGGTATTTAGAATACAGTTAGGCCACATCGTTGAAATTAATGGATCACATGGCGATACTTGCTTTCACACCAACAGCATTTAGTGCGCACCAAACGAGTTTGGTCCCTTGGTCCGGTACGGTTGCGTTGGTGTGAACGCAACCACCTCACTTTGATGCGCACCAAATCAGCCTGACCACCGCTTTGCCTGACCAAAGCGTGAAGGGTCACGCTTTCTTCCGCCAATGTAAACGAATGGAGGACTAGATCCAACAGGGGGCGAGATGTTCTCCCAGCATTTGGGGAAATGGTTCCGTACTCCTATATTAATCTTTATTAGGCTATCTGAATGAGCAATGCAATGTTTTAGGACAGATTCATCATTAAAAGTGTTTCTAATAATATTTCTATCGAGAAATATACTTTTTACTTGCATAATCTTCAGTCAGTGAATGTGTCTGATCTTTACTTTGATAGTTATTAGGACGGCTTTATGGTCTCACTAGCATGTTTCAACGACGTCAGGTTGCTAGGGACGCGACGATCTAGTTGTGGGCCAGCAGAGGCATGACATGAATCGAATTTGGCCTATAACCAAATGTAACCTAAAGATCAGAGACATTCACTGACTGATGATTATGCAAGTAAAAAGTATATTTCTCGCTAGAAATTTTATTAGAAACACGTATAATGGTGAATCTGTACTAAAACATTGTGTTTCTCTTTCAGATAATAAAGGCTATAATATAGGTTACGGAACCATTTCCGCAAATGCTGGGAGAACATCTCGCCCCCTGTTGGTGCTATTCCTCCATTCGTTTAGATCGGGGGAAGAAAGCGAGCACCCTTCACGCTTTGGTCAGGCAAAGCGTGACACTGAACACGCCTTGCGAGGTGGACCAACGATTCTATTTCACGCTTTGGCGTGATACCGGGTTGCACCGTCGGGTGAAAATGAGTCGTGGCTCAACACTGAGCAAAGAGGAGACGGAATGTCTATATTGGATATAGACACCCACATAAAACGTATGCCTCGAAACACACATAACCATGCCGATGCAATTGACACATTCAGCTCCAGGATGAGAGAGAAGGAGTTTGACCGGTCCGCAACTGTATGAAACAAATCAGCACTAACGAGTGCAGCCCGCTGGATATGATTATTTACTTTCACCAACACTTTCCTCCGCTTTTTTCTTTATCTTTACCGCTTTACCCCGCCCCAGACGTTTTTGTCCAATTATTTGACGATCTTTGCACACATGTGCGTTGTTGACAAATTCTGGGGAAAAAAAATAATATTTAGGGCATGTGACTCTTGCTCTCGCTCTCGCTCGCTCTCTCTCTCAAGGTGATTTTATAGGCAAAAACTTAGCAGATATATTCAAGTGAATATTTCACGGAGGGGCGGCGCCCTAGCGCCCCCTATTGACCCACCGCCACTGGGCAACACCTATGCAAACATGCTAGATGAAATAGCAAATTCTGTACAGAAACAGAATATTTTATGTCTATCTATTTTCCCACTTTTAAAAGCTAAGTAAATAAGGAAACTGAAAAGGGAAAATTGGTCAATTTGTCTGTTGATCATATCTTTTGCATAAACATACCCTAGTCTTTGTTCCTCTACAGCAAATTATGTAAAATACTGCACTTTCAGTGAGACTTCGGCCTTACGAATTCAGCAAGTTGGAAGGGAAGAACACACCGGAAAAGGCCTGTTTAGTAAGCAGGATTGAGCAGCAGTAGCTCAGGAGGTCGAGCGGGTTGGCTGGTAACCTGAAGGTTGTTGGTTCGATCCCCGGCTCCTCCTAACTGAGTGTCGAGGTGTCCTTGGGCAAGGCACCTAACCCTGACTGTTAGCTCCCAACGAGCTGGCTGTCGCCTTACATGGTTGACTCCGCCGTCGGTGTGTGAACGTGTGCGTGAATGTGAGGCATTATTGTAAAGCGCTTTGGGTGGCCAATGGTTAGAAAAAGCGCTATATAAATGCAGTAAGGAGATTGATTTGATTCCGCATTCCCACACTTAAAAAAAATGCAATTCAATGTGGAAGTAATCCAAGTATTTACAATACTCAGAATGCGTGATGTAACGGAATATGCTACATATTACATTTTTGCGCATGTATTCTGTATTTTGTAACTGGATACGTTTTAAAAGTATCCTTCCCAACACTAATAACGGGTTTTCTTACCACAACTCAGTCGCTGTTTGTTTTTCCCACAAGTGATGTTTATGTTCTCTGTGGAAATAGAGGATATAGGCTTGAGAGAAGAGAACACACACACACACACACACACACACACACACACACACACACACACACACACACACACACACACACACACACACACACACACACACCTTACCTGCATATGTAAGACAGCAGAGTGCCGCCAACACTAAAAAAGAAACCACATCTTTATCATCATCTGTAAAAACACTTATTTTGCTGTTTTGATCCAACAGCAATAAATCAAATCATCTGCTGCTTCTGAAAGCCAGAGAGTGAATGTAGTGGGGTCCCGGGTCCCAGAAGGTGTGACTCCATGACAGTACTTACCGAGCGCTGAGTGCAGGAGAGAGCTGAGCATGGTTCCAGAGGTGTTGGTGGGAGCTCAACAAGGCTGCTAATGCTTCCCCCAAAGGGACACGGCTATTTATACAGAGAGGACTCAACAAGCCCCGCCCACACCCAGCGCCATGCAGGCAGGTGTGATGGTGCTCTCACCAGGGAGAGGTCAAGGAATGGCCTGAATGGAGTATACTTCAGATTGTTTAATATTGTGTTCTTGTTTTTGGGATATGGCTTATATTATTAGCCTTTAGTTAGCATGAACTCGTGAATGATGAGTCAACCTGAGGATCATAACCTTTGTGTTGTTCTTGGAGAGTGAGAGCAGCATTAGCGTTAAGGTCGAATGTAAACAAGTTCAATGGTGGCCTTTGTCTGTCAGGATCGACACATCATCTGGGCCAACGCAGCAGTGAAGAGCCAGAGCACTTTTCCTTCTGCTGCCCAAAAGGTCTTATCAAAGACCGAGACCATGTTACCATCTTTACATTCTTTGTAAAAGAAAAATTACAACGTTTTATACGTTCTACCAGAGACCATAGAGGAAGTCCCCTCCAGTTTATTCCAACATATTTTCAAAAGGTTATTTCTACATTGCTTCATTTCAATCTTCATGGACTCATAACTGTTTTAAGAGTTCCATGTTTTTCATTTTGAGAGAATATTTATTTGAATGGATTTTCAAAGTGTATCCACTGTGTTGGATTAGTATATAGATGATATAGATATTGGCTGTATAGATGAGATCGTGTTGAAACCAAACAGTAGCATGCTTTAATAATAAGACTTTTTGGCGCTTGTGTATTGAAGACAACAATTCCCACCATGCACCACGATGCACAGCTTCGCAGGCCACTCCCACTGATCTAGATCTCCGCGTATCAGAGACCTCGCGGTTCCATCTACCAAGCTGATACCGCAACATCATGACCCTAACATCAAGTTCAAAGTCCCAACCTCCTCACTCACTCTGCCATAACCTGCTTTGCCCCCCAACATTGTCCCTGTACCTTAACCACCAAAGGAGGCTGCCACATCTTTGTTCCAAAGCCGCTTCTGAAACTTCTTCCCATAGCACCCAACTCCATCTCTCTCTGCTCTGCTCTTCTGGGAGACCTCCAGCAGTGCATTTTTAGATTCTCCCTCTACTGTATATATAATCATTTATTTAGTTTAACCCTGTTTATTTTAATTAGTTTTCTATGACACAATTCTTTCATTTGTGAATAAAATATATAATGTAACTCCTGCCATAGGCGTCGATTACGGGGGACATCTCCCCACCACTTTTAAAAATGTGCGAACAAATTGCGACTGAAAAAATTCCCACACGCTCAACCGAAATCGTCGAGTCTAAACTCATGCGATAGGTGCGCACGAAGACGTAATTTATTAGATAGGCCTACTCTGGGCCTACCGTTGGAACACACAAGACCGGAACCAATAGCAACGCCGGTAAACAAACCCAGAGAAGCCCAATCCCTATGAGAGCTCCCCGCGCTACGGCCATCCGGAGGCGCACAGAGTTTTTGGCCGGGATATTATATATACAATTATTATATTATATCATATACTGTTATATATAGAGCTCCGAGAGTCGCAAACGGCAACAATCACTTTCTCCTCCATGCTGCAGTTCACCCCGGACTGCACTGCACTGAGTTTGACGGTTGAACGCTGATTGGCTGTTACGTTACACATGTCACTCAGTGGCCACGCTGTTGAACGCTGATTGGCTGTCATCACGCGAAGTTCGTGAGTTGAGATATTTCAACTCGAGCGAATTTGTCGCGCCACAGATCCTCGTGAACGCGCTCGCCTGTGCACGGCGAAAGTGTGGTGCGACAAATTAAAACGAATCAAAAAAAATTGCCCGATCCGCGTCTGTACGTTCACTTCGTATGGGATCTTGTTGCCCCGTCGCGTTTGGTGTGAACCCACTGGAGAAGTTTCAAGACAGACAGCCAAAGTGACATTTTTATTCAGAAAATAGCCGGTCCTTTTGCTTCCCTTTTAAAAGCATGTTTGTGACACGATATGGATACATCATCTAGCCTGCATGTGGAGGGCCACATAAGGTAAGACATTGATTTACGTAAACTTTGCTGCTGGTTCTGTTTGCTCGTGATGATGACCTGGCCAAAGGTTACCCACGGTCCTAATCGATTGTGATCTGATTCTGGTTGGTGCTCCAGCTTGTATGCATTGTAGGCCTATAGATTGCAGCTAGTAGCAGCTACACACGGTGCGATTGCTATGCCAATGTGGTTATAGTTGTTTTGTCTGATTGAGATATGTGACGACTTGGAGCCTGGTAGGCCTATCCTGACATAAATATGTTCTCGCATAACCTGTGTGATTATCCTAAACTGTAGGGGATTTTATTTGCGGGCAATTTGCTTATGATGTTGCAACGAGTGAAGTCTACATTGGTCCTTCTTCGCAAGTGTTTACTAGTGGTCAGGATTTGGCAGATGCAACTGTCCTCTGGGCGCTTGTTTTTTTTGTTTTTTTTAATGCAGCATAACATATGCTACCAGCAGCGCTTGGTCGTCTTCAAAAGGCTGATGCTCAGTACCTCGTTTCATTTCGTACCCCCTTTATAGTCTGGCATTGTTTGTCTGGTAAACTTTGTTGATGTCAAGATAAGTGTTAAATCGCCAACACTGTTCTTTGTCCTGTGTGTATTAGTATTACATATCCCGAGCCAATACCCTGGTGTTTCCAACGGCGTTTTGCAAAACAAGCCAAAACACAAACTGTGGTTTTCAACTTTTATTGTTCGAATAGGATTTTCAACACCTGACAATACACTGTAGAGTAGAGCATATTGTAATGCAGCGTTGAATGGATGAATAGCTTACATAGGGGTACCCAGCCCTTTTCAAACCACACTCAAGCTTATGGTTATTGTCCCCACCACTTCTAAAAACAAACTGACGCCCTTGACTCCTGCTCTGTCTGCCTACACAAAAGTTTAACATTATAAACTTGGAAGGAGGTAACTGATATGCAAGTAACTTATAGTGCAATTTAGACTTGTAATACATTATAAAAATGACCGTTATTCTGCTATTGTTTTCATCTAAGGCAACAGTAGCTTAGTAGCTCCACTTGTGAAATGTTGGTCGTCCAATAATATTATTTCTCGAATATACACTTGGAGCAACACTACTACGGACTACAACAACGTGAATTTGAACCATTTATTTCAAGAAATATAAACAAATAAATATATGTAAACAATGAAACTTATAGTTCCCCCTGAGCGTCGTCAGCTTCTCGGTGCCCGCACTACTGGCCGTCTGGAGCTGGATCTTTTAGTCGGATGGTCTGCACGACGCAAGTAACAAAAAATTAGAATTATTTGCCACTATTTTCATGCAAATGTAGCTCTACAGTCAACACAGGCAGATTCAGGGTCCATCAAAGGGGAAGTTGAGCTAGCTCTCCGAGATGAGGGATTTCATTGTATTGATATGTATTTTCTTCCACCCTCAACAACCCCCCTGAAAAGGTATGCGCATCTATGAAACCAATGATGGTATGAACAGAAAGGGGCTCGCATGCTGTAAGAAAGACAACTCTCTGTTCTGCTCAGTGTGTTTTGCCTATGCAAAGCCATCTGCACTATTTGGAACCTTTTCAGCCTTGATTTACCGAGTTTTGCTTATTTGCTTGTAAAATGTTTGCCTGTGATCCTCACGCAATTCTAACCACACACACATCCCAACATTGACATGTATTTGCAATGCAAATATCCACGGTCCAGGACTAGTTTCTATTATTTTACACAGTGGCAAAATTCTACACATGCTATTCTCGCTGTCTCATGAAAGGCCTCTCCATCCCAAAGTCCTGGGCCAGATCTTTGTCCCTGTCCATCCTTGGGGACTATATTCACAGAAGCCTTTTCTGAGCCTTAACTCCACAGTGAGACACTTTGACCTCATAACGGGCAGTGTTGGGGAGTAACGGAATACATGTACCGGCGTTACGTATTCAGAATACAAATTATAAGTAGGCTAACTGTATTCTGTTACAATTTAAATAGTTGGTATTTAGAATACAGTTAGTCCTACATCGTTGAAATGAATGGATCACATGACGATACTTCCTCTGTTTCACAAGTTTATTCGTGCTTTCACACCAACAGCATCACTAAACGAGTTTGGTCCCTTGGTCCCGTGCGGTTGCGTTGGTGTGAATGCAACCACCTCACTTTGATGCGCACTACATCAGCTGGGCGAGATCCTCCCTGAAGAGGTGGTCTCTCTCGGTTCGCTTCCAAACAAACCCCGGTGCGGTTCGCTTGAGATGGGAAAGCGAACGCACCTCGGCCCAGTCCAGTTCTAAAAATCCTAATTGTTTGATTAGCGGCTTTATATTCAAGACTATCAGCACATTCACACTTTGTTCCTCGACAGCAAATTATATAATATAGTGCACTTTCATGGAGACTTGGGCCTAACACTTTCAGCAAGTTGTAGCAGAAGAACACCCCAGAAAAGGCGAGATTAGTAAACAGGATTTGATTCCGCATTCCTACACAAAAAAAATGCAATTCAATGTGGAAGTAATCCAAGTATTTAGAATACAATATTCAGATTGAGTGATGTGACGGAATACGCTACATATTACATTTTTGGGCATGTATTCAGTATTCTGTAACTGTATACGTTTTAAAAGTATCCTTCCCTACACTAATAACAGGTTTCCTTACCATGTTATGTAAATTAAGCACATAAGCTGCATTACCCCGACATAGCCACAAGGAGGCAGGATCGAACACATAAGCTGCAATTACCACACACAGCCACAAGGAGGCAGGACACAACATACAAACTGCAATAGGTACTCCAGCCACAGATGGCAGCACCTTTAGACGGGTGAGGAAGCTGGAGCCAATGAGTCACATAGGCCACGCCTACTTGATACAAACGCGGAGCGGGAGTGAGATCAGGGCAGAAACCCATGGCAGCCCCGTTGGTAGCCCTGTGGCTAGAAGACAGGTCAGCCCTGGGTCCCACCCGCGTGTTCAATACAATTCCCCTCCTTCTGCTTCATAGTTACCATACCAAAATACTTTGAACAAATAAAGTGAGTTAAAAGCGTTCCGGTTAAGACTACTTTCTTCAAGAACACGGAAACCACAACTCAGTCGCTGCATCCGGCCCTCACAAGTGATGACGCTCTCTGTGGAAATAGAGGATATAGGCTTCAGAGAAGAGAACGCACACGCACACGCACACGCACACGCACACGCACACCTTACCTGCATATGTAAGACAGCAGAACACTTATTTTGCTGTTTTGATCCAACAGCAATAAATCAAATCATCTGCTGCTTCTGAAAGCCAGGGAGTGAATGTAGTGGGGTCCCGGGTCCCAGAAGGAGTGACTCCATGACAGTACTTACCGAGCGCTGAGCGCAGGAGAGAGCTGAGCATGGTTCCGGAGGTGTTGGTGGGAGCTCAGCAGGGCTGCTAATGCTTCCCCAAAGGGACACGGCTATTTATACAGAGAGGACTCAACAAGCCCCGCCCACACCCAGCGCCATGCAGGCAGGTGTGATGGTGATCTCACCAGAGAGAGGTCAAGGAATGGCTCTGCCTGAATGGAGTATACTTCCTATTGTTTAATATTGTGTTCTTATAGTATTAGCCGTTAGTTAGCATGAACTCGTGAATGATGAGTCAACCTGAGGATCTTAACCTTTGTGTTGTTCTTGGAGAGTGAGAGCAGCATTAGTGTTACGGTCGAATGTAAACAAGTTCAATGGAGGCCTTTGTCTGTCAGGATCGACACATCATCTGGGCCAACGCAGCAGTGAAGAGCCATAGTATTATTGCTGTTCTGCCGGTCTTATTAAAGACCAAGACCATTTTACTATTTTTACATTCTTTGTAAAAGAAAAATTGCAACGTTTTATACATTTTACCAGATGCCACAGAGGAATTCCCCTCCAGTTTATTCAGACATGTCTTTATACGATCACTTCTACACCGCAGAGATACATTTTTATGGACTCGTGAAGATTTTAAGAGTTTTATGTTTTTCATTTTGAACCGGATATTTATTTGAATGGATTTAACGTGTATGGATCCAGTGTATTGGATCAGTATCTCAGGGAAAGCTTGAATAAAAAGGCCTTGATAACCTTCAACCTCAGAAGGTCAATCTACTCGACATGGTGTATATGGATCGGTAAAGAACACAAAAGTTCTCACTGGTAGAAGATGAAGGCCTACTTGTATGCACTGATGTTCTTTTTTTCACAACACAAATGACTGCATGAGAGCCTGAGTTTGAAGGTTGTAATAATCATTTAATGCAAAAAGCAAGATCAAGATTCATTCATCAGGTGGAGAGCTGGGGGGGGGGGGCATGCGTCTCCAGATGTTGGTGTTTGTAGTGTAGGCCTGCTGCTCTCCTCAGTGGGAACCTGTTGGATTGGAAAGCTCAGTATGAAGAACGGTTTGGTGGCCAACAGGTTCTATTAGTAGGCTAGAAGGCTAAACTCTAGAAGGCTAAATCCACATTGTAGGAAACGTTGCTTACATTCACACGTATAAGCCAGTTCCAGGTACTTGAAGGTCCCATAACAGGGATCCCCAAACTTTGAGTTCACAGCATAGACAGTACAACGGCGTTTACCGTCACAGCTGTGGAGACACGGTTGTTAGTTCCTCTCACCAATCTGGAAGTCACCCAATGACAGCTCTTCATTTGATATGAATTAGGAATCTGATCAGTACCTTTTAGCTACCGTTGATGTCGCAGTTGTACTTAAGCAGGTGACTTTTTCAATTTGTTTGTTAGGACGACCGTATATACAGGTGGTGCGGTCGTTGCGCCCATAAAATGCCCCAATAACCTTAATCACTTCCTCTTGTTCTGGATGGGGAGCATACAGGAGGAGAAACTACACATGTAAACTTGCTGGTGAAGATGAAATACGGGTCTTGATTGCTGAGCACATCGTGACACATTGTTGTGCATGAATCCTACCACAGATGAGTTCCGCCGTGGAAAGCTCACAGGCGACGACATGATCTGCACATGGACTCTGGTTAGACATCACACTCACATACATGGAGTTCCAGTGTTTCAGTACTTCACCGAGTGACAGGACTCACTTGCAGTGAGGCAGGTGTACGTGGTTTGGGTGTATTTGTAGGTGCCATAGCAGGGGTCTCCGCCGAAGATCCTTTTGTCCACTTCACAGACTTTCCTACCGTTACACCTTCACATGATGAGATCATAACACGCGTCACTAATAAGATGAGAGCTACAAATACCTGCATGCAAACAACACTGTCTGGGAACCAAAACACACTGTTCTCTACCTAAACCCTGTTATTCCATTATCCATTCTAATGGAATAGTGGATTCCTTATCCACTAGGGATCACATTCCCAAAGAGAGTGATGGTTAGTTCAACGTTATAGAGTGCAGCTGTACGTTCGGGGAAGCCCCCAAACCCGGTAGACACCTGCTTGCAAGGGCTTCCAAAGCGCCTTTTTGAGAGCATGCAGTGTTGGCCAGCTGTGCTGGAGGTCTGCCTTCACTGCAGGTCTGTCTGTCAGTCCGTCCGTAGGCCACTTTGAGCACACTGATCACTCCTTCATCTGTGGGAAAGATTAGAGATTAATTTATCAATCCATTTAATTTTTCAGTCAGTTAGCAATTTCTGGTTAGTTAGTTATTAGTTAATGGGTAATAACTAGGGATGCAAATGATCGAGTAATTCATTAATCGATAGTTGTTTCATCTTATCGATCGATCGATTAATTGATAAGCGGCAATTCTTCTGAGAAGCTGAATTTCCTTCTGAATGTGACACATTTAGGTGGTAATTCAACGAAGTCGTTAAGTTGTTGTACTTTAAAATACTTCCACATATTGTGCATTTGGCGTCTTTGTCGTCATTAACCAACTTAAAGTGGCTCCATACTGCACTCCGTTTTGCCCTCTTCATCGTGTCAGTGTCCCGCTTTTCGTTGGTCTTGTCCTGCTTCGCTTGTGTTCCCGCTTGTGTTCCCGCGTGTGTGTCAAGTACGTCTGGCGTCAAGCGTGCCCTCACGTGGACGGTTGGGGAATTACAGGTTAAAAATGCGATTAATTGCAAGTAATTTATATTAATCGAGTAATCTCTTATCGACAATTAATCTATTAATTGTTTGCATCCCTACTAATAACGTTTGAACACTTGGGGGTCCATCTTGGAGTTTTCGGGAGTAAGTTACAATGGCTGTCCCTTCTTTGCTGTGAAGTCACTGAGTTACTCCAGATTCACAGAAGCCTTTTCTGAGCCTTTACTGCACAGTCAGTGCGTTTACATGTACACACTTACAAATAAGACATCAACAGGACTTTTAAAATGCTTGTAAACACCTTCACCGATCTACCTCGGACAGAGATCGGAACATGAACGGACCAGCAAAATAGGATAACAACACCTAGATAACTCGATCATAGTCCGCTTTCTATATTTAACTGTTTTCGCCTCACTTCAGGCATTGTTCCAGCGTCTTTCAAGACTGCCAGAATAAAGCCTCTCCTCAAAAAACGGACCCTTGATACCACCGACATCCAGAACTTTGGACCGGTATCTCTTCTTTTATTCCTCTCTAAAGCACTGGAACGAGCCATCGTTAACCAACTATCTCTCATCTAACAACCTGCTTGACCCTCACCAGTCAGGCATCTCTAAAGATTTTGTGTGGCAATTTTGGTGAAATTTTGTAGCCTGTGAATCTTTTTATCATGTTTAGCTTTAATATGAAATTGTGGGAAAAGTAAACATTTTTATTTATTTTATAAATGCATCTTATTCTAGAGATTAATATTCGGAAAGATTTTTTTCCTTGTGAGGAGAAATAAGCCTAATTCATGATTTTTTACAATAGCGCCACCTTTGGTTGCAGTTCCACAAATTTGGGTTTATGGGTAGTGGGGGTTATTGGTAACCATGCATGAAAATGTCGAGAGTTTTCGACTTACGGTATAGGCTGCAGTATGACTTACGGTATAGGCTGCAGTATGACTTACGGTATAGGCTGCAGTATGACTTACGGTATAGGCTGCAGTACGACTTACGGTATAGGCTGCAGTACGACTTACGGTATAGGCTGCAGTATGACTTACGGTATAGGCTGCAGTATGACTTACGGTATAGGCTGCAGTATGACTTACGGTATAGGCTGCAGTATGACTTACGGTATAGGCTGCAGTATGACTTACGGTATAGGCTGCAGTATGACTTTTACAGAATTGGAGTGGAAAAAAAACTGTTACAGAAACAATACTTCCTAAATATTTAGGACGTGTGAATTCTCTCTCTCTATCTCTATCTCTCTCTCTCAAGGTGATTTTATAGGCAATACCTATATGCACTTAGATCAGCGGATTTTTTTTAGATGTAATGGCAAATTCTGTACAGAAACAGAATATTTTATGTTTATCTATCTTCCCACTTCTAACAGCTAAGTAAATAAAGAAACTGAATAGGGAAAATTGGTAAATTCTTCTGTAGATCTTATCTTTTGCATAAACATACCCTTATAGTCTTTGTTCCTCTACAGCAAATTATATAATGTAGTGCACTTTCAGGGAGACTTCAGCCTAACACATTCAGCCAGTTGGAACAGAAGAACACGCCAGAATAGGCTTGTTCGGTAAGCAGGATTTGATTCCGCATTCCTACACTTGCAGTGTAGGAACTTAAATCACTTCCAGTGATTTAACGGAATACGCTACATATTACATTTTTGGGCATGTATTCTGTGTTCTGTAACTGGATACGTTTTAAAAGTATTCTTCGCAACACTAATAAGGGGTTTTCTTACCACAACTCAGTCGCTGCATCCGGCCCTCACAAGTGATGACGCTCTCTGTGGAAATAGAGGATGTAGTCTTCAGAGAAGAGGACAAACGCGCACACACACACACACACACACGCACACGCACAAACACACCTTACCTGCATTTGTAAGACAGCAGACTGCTGCTAACACTAAAAAGACAACATAAAAAACAACAGCATTATCATCATCTGTAAAAACACTTATTTTGCTGTTTTGATCCAACAGCAATTAATCGAATCTTCACTGTTTCTGAAAGCCAGAGAGTGAATGTAGTGGGGTCCCGGGTCCCAGAAGGTGTGACTCCATGACAGTACTTACCGAGCGCTGAGCGCAGGAGAGAGCTGGGCATGGTTCCAGAGGTGTTGGTGGGAGCTCAGAAGGGCTGCTAATGCTTCCCCCAAAGGGACACGGCTATTTATACAGAGAGGACTCAACAAGCCCCGCCCACACCCAGCGCCATGCAGGCAGGTGTGATGGTGACCTCACCAGAGAGAGGTCAAGGAATGGCTCTCCCTAAAATGATTATATTTCCTATTGTTGGGGGTCAAGCAGCGAAGCTGTGAGACAGACAACCATTGTTATTCTACGTTTTTCTATCATTATTATTATTATTATTATTATTATTATTATTATTATTATTATTATTATCATTTACCTGCCATGGGAGTCTATGGCAGCCCATAGAACGCCTTGGTAGAAAATTTTGAAATTTGCAACACTAATTTAGGACAGTCCCATGATCCCTCACAGCAAATTTGGTCTAATCTTCTCAAAAAGAGGCACAGATAATCTACAGACCATGCTTCACAAAAGTTATCTAATAGATTTTTCAAATTCAAAACGGTTTGCCCACGACAGCCAATCAAATTCGACCGTGAAGCCGCCAAACAATAAGTAAGCCAATTTCTCAGCAGCCCTTAGACATATCGCTGTAATGAATGAAGTTGTGTTATAACTCCTCTCTCTTCACATGAATATATTTCAAACTTATTGTCAATGTCTGGTGATACTGTCAGACCTCCCCATATAGATAATCAATTATTTTTCATGGAAACATCGGAACTTGGCCGCTATGTTGAAAGTTGGCAAAATCAATAGTACATGTCCACAGGCCACAAATTCGGTCCAATCTTCATGAAACTTGTCCGATATGATCTTCAGCACAAGCTGAAAAAATGCGTTAAACAGCTTTTTTAAATTCCAAAACGTTTGGCCGTGACAGTCAATGGAACGTGATGGCGAAGCCGCCAAACAGGAAGTGAGCCCATTTCTCAGCAACTATTTTATCTATCATGCCAAACTTGCCCAACAGGAAATAAGCCAATTTCTCATCAGACCTTAGACCAGGGGTGCCCAACCAGTCGATCGCGGTCTACCAGTAGATCGCCGACAGATCCCAAGTCGATCGCGAGGGGTGAAGAAAAAAAAAAAAAAACGCCAAATTTTTTTTAATAAAATTTAATTTGCGCGGGACATATACGCGCGGTAGCGCATGTGCTGTTAACAGCAGTTGAAAGCCGTCAACAGTAGTTACACACTCCTAAACGTTGGCATGACTGAGGGGAAACAAGCTAAGACCTACCATTTTCACCCTGAGTGGGAGGAAGATTATTGATTATCGTTGAGAAGGTGCCGTGCGCAGACGGAATGAAACCCCCACTGAAGTTCGTAGGTTCACGATACAACCCCCGTCCCCCGTCCTGTCCCGTCAACAATTGTTCTCTACCCCCCCCCCCCCCCCCCCCGCTTGAAGGTAGGTTTGCTGGTAGATCTCGGGAGGTTGGCTACTTGAAAAGTAGATCTTGGGTCAAAAAAGGTTGGGCACCCCTGCCTTAGACATATCGTGACCAAACTTGGTTCAAAGACCCATGACCTCATCATGCGAGTAGGGTTCCAGCTGCAGCCCCGGAGAACAACACCCTGGCGTGACAACAACCCAGGCGCGACGGAAGTAATCTGGCGTGACGGAAGTGATTTTTTTTTATACTTTATTTTACACACCGCTGAATCGGAAACCAAAGATGAACCATGGAAGTAAGTGTGACTGTCAATATGCTTAATATATTGAGTAATATTCATGTTAAAGTCGTGCCGTGGTTTATTTACTTTTCGCTAAATTTGAATATAATAATACTGCGCCTTTCTTGTAAATTCTTCAGAAAATATTGTTGAATCTATTGATTTTTCAAAAGGCAGTCACGTTCCCCTGACGAGCCTATGTTAAAGACATTTCTAAAGGCAGTCACGTTCCCCTGACATGTTAAAAATTTTAGTCAAGTAGTCATGCGCTCATCACATGTCATCAGATCTGAAATATATGGAAAGTGTTTTCGAAAGTTATCATTCACTCTTAAGATTCCATTGGACGCCAGTGAAATGTGTTCATTTATGACATACAATGGCCACATAAATATTTTGCATGGTGACATGTGAGATAGTTGAAAATAACATAAAGCTTATCTCTTTGTAAAGGCTGCAGTAATTTAATAGATACTTTGTAAACCACTACATTACAGAGATCTCGCAGAGCAGCTTGTTCCAGGAACTTGGTTGAAGAAAACTGGATATGATATCGCAGTACATGCATTTTTTGTTGCCTAACTTTTAAGGAATAAATCGTTTTTAGATGTGTTTCTAATGTTATTTTTTACCTTCATTGCTCAGGGACTTCCACCACAGCCATATGGGAACGACTGTGGGATCTTCATGATTATGGTATACTCGGTCGCAGACTTAAAATGTACTGAACAGATATAACAACGCGTGTGAATGTCACCAATTACATTTTTCCATCACAGTACGCTTGGTACCTTGCCATGGAGGCACCATTCAACCTCACTGTTGTAAGTAGGCATTAAATTAAATGAAAAAAGAGCTGACGATTGAAAAGATACGTTTAAAATAAGAATTGGATTTTTGACGTATGTAAGGTTACAACATCGAAAAATTCATACTTGTATGCATATTTTATCATTGTCAATTCTTGGAATATCCCCTTACTTTAGAAAGACATGCCTGTCCTCAGTAAATGGTGGTGCACAGTACTGCTTGAGAACTTCCACCTGGATCGGTATGTTTTTGTTTATTTCAAATATGAATCTACACCTCAACCCCAACAAAATATGTATAATTTCTACAATAATTTCTCTTTATCTATACAGGCACGGCAGAAGGTTCCCACACTTCATGGAGGAGGCCAAACAAATGGCGGCTTGACTACTTCCACCAGTCTTCAGACTGAAGTGAAAAAGAGAAGTGAATGTTGACAAGCTGAACAAATCCGTCAAACAGCTTTTTTAAATTCCATACTGTCAAACACAGTCAAAATAACGTGATGGCGAAGACGCCAAACAGGAATAAAGCCCATTTCTCAGCAGCTCTTAAATAAATCATGCCAAACTTGCCAACCAGGAAATAAGTCAATTTCTCAGCAGCCGTTGGACATATCATAACCAAACTTGGTTGAACCCCATGAAATCATCATGGGGTCACCCAAACAATTTGGTGACATTTAACCTCAGGGGGACGGCAAACAGGAAGTGAGGTCAAATCTATGCACAGTGTTCGTGTATCTGAACCAAACTTGGCGCATATTCTTATGACTCTGTCCTGATGATGCCCAAATAATTTGATGACATTTGACCTCTACGGGGTCATTAAAAACACAGTGTGATCATATCTCAGTCTATCTTTACATTTTTGATGTGAAACTTGTTGAAAGTGCTGAAGGCCGTGTGTCTGAAGTAGATCTATCTTGTTGCTGTGGCTATTCTGGTAAATTGCAGACGGGTTGTGTTACCTTGCGACGACGTGCATGATCAACGCAACAAACGATCGCGAAAATACGTACGGCAACCATGATCCGTAGGCGGATGCATTGTTAGCAGCAAGTCTATTCCATCCCTTAGAATGCAACTTCAATGTATTTTCACTTTGATAACCATTTGCCAATAGCTTTCATTGTGGGTGAAATTACTGAGACGGTCATCATCTAGCCACCTACCCAATTATGTCTGGCCTCCAAAATTAGTTTATGGAGTCATATTCTGCTTGGCCCCCTCGTTGCTGCTCGCAGCTATATTTTAATATTGTGTTCTTATTTCTGCGATATGGCTTATAGTATTAGCCATTAATTATTATGTATTGTGGCAACCCGTCTCTGGCACAGCGCCCCTGGAGGCCCATGGGGCAGGTTGTGGAGGCGGTGTACCACAGATTTCCATCAGATGGCGCCAGTGAGAGCATTGGTGTCCAGCCAATTATTGAAATGCGGAGCACCTGAGGAGGCGCGAACCAGGCTCTCCTGGTTCGCGTGTGCGGAGGGTGACGGGATTCCACCCGGAGGAACGAGACTATGGATTCCTCAAAAGCTAGGTTTAATGGTAATGTACTTTCTGTTTGATTAAAAGTGTCGTTTTGGCTTTACGTTAGCTCCAGTTTGTGTGCTATTTGTAACAGGGCGGTTCACTCCCCAAGCCGGGTTGCCACAGTATGAACTCGTGAATGAACAGTCAACATGAAGATCATAACCTTTGTGTTGTTCTTGGAGAGTGAGAGCAGCATTCGTGTTACGGTCGAATGTAAACTAGTTCAATGGAGGTCTTTGGTCTGTCAGGATCAACACATCATCTGGGACAACGCAGCAGTGAAGAGCCACAGTACTTTTCCGTGTGCTGCCAATAAGGTCTTATCAAAGACCGAGACCATGTTACCATCTTTACATTCTTTGTAAAAGAAAAATTACAACGTTTTATACGTTTTACCAGAGACCACAGAGGAAGTCCCCTCCAGTTTATTCCAACATATTTTTATACGATCATTTCTACACCGCTGAGATCAATCTTTATGGACTCATAACGGTTTTAAGAGTTCTATGTTTTTCATTTTGAAGAGAATATTTATTTGAAGGGATTTTCAAAGTGAGATACTAATCCACTGTGTTGCATTAGTATCTCAGGGAAGGAAGAAGTCTGGCTATATAGATGAGATCGTGCTGAAACCAAACAGTAGCATGCTTTAATAATAAGGCTTTAATAAAAAGGCCTTGATAACCTCCGACCTCAGAAGGTCAATCTACTCGACATAGAATGGTGTAAATGGATCGGTAAAGGCATCAAAAGTTCTCACTGGTAGTATATGAAGGCCTACTTGTATGCACTTATGTTCTTTGTTTCACAACACACATGACTGCATGAGAGCCTGAGTTTGAATGTTGTAATAATCATTTAGTGCAAAAAGCAGAAAGCAAGATCAAGATTCATTCATCAGGTGGAGAGCTGGAGGGGGGGGCATGCGTCTCCAGATGTTGGTATTTGTCGTGTAGGCTTGCTGCTCTCCTCAGAGGGGATCTGTAGGATTGGAAAGCTCAGTATGAAGAACAGGTTCTATTAGAGAAGAGCTAAATCCACATTGTAGGAAAAAAAAAAAACGTTTGTTTCCAAAACTTACATTCACAGCTATAAGCCAGTTCCATGTACTTGGCGGTCCCAGAACAGGCATCCTGAAACACTGAGTTCACCGCATAGACGCTACAACGGCTTTTACCGTTACACCTGTGGAGACACGGTTGTTAACTCCTCTCACCAATCTGGAAGTCACCCAGTGACAGCTCTTCATTTGCTATGAATGTACATCTTAATAGGGAGAGGAATCAGGCTCAGTACCTTTCAGTTACAACTTGGTTCGCAGTAGGAGTAAAGCAGGTGATGTTATTGAATTTCCCGTCAGGAACACCTTGTATACAGGTGGTTCGGTCGGCGCGCCCATAGAACGCTCCAATGAGCGCTATCGTCTGGCCGCTGTCTGGGTGGGGAGCAGACAGGAAGAGAACCTCACATGTGAACTTGCAGGTGGAGATTAAGTATGGGTCTTTATTGTTGAGCACATCGTGACACATCAGTAGTGAATCCTACCACAGAAGAGTTCCACCTCCGAATCCTCACAAGCGACGACATGATCTGCACATAAACTCTGGTTAGACATCACACTCACACACATGGAGGTCCAGTGTTTCAGTACTTCACAGAGTGACAGGACTCACGTGCAGGGAGGCAGGTGTACGTGGTTTGGATGTATTTGTAGGTGTCAGGGCAGGGGTCACTGAAGATCGCTTTGTCCACCTCACAGACTTTCTTACCGTTACACCTTAACCAGGAACACACATCACTAATAAGACGAGAGATACAAATACCTGCAAGCAGACAACACTTTCTGGGCACCAAAACACATTGTTCTCTACTCATCTTTAACGTCAATTTACTCATCTTAACTGAAACTAATTCTTGTGATCGGGGATCACATTCCCCAAGAGACTGAAGGTGGCAGTACAACGTTACAGAGGGCCGCTGTAGGTTAGGGGAAGCCCTCAACACTGATAGTCACCTGTTTGCAAGGGCTTCCAGAGCGCTTGTTTGAGAGCATTCAGTGTTTTCCAGCTGTCCTGGGGGCCGGCCTTCACTACAGGTCCGTCTGTTAGTCCGTCCGTAGGCCACTGTGAGCACACTGACCACTCCGTGATCTGTTGGAAGGATTAGAGATTAACCAATGTTTTTATTTATCATTTAATCTTTGTTAAGATTTGCAAATTAGGCAATAACGTTGAAAGTAGGCCAATTGACAAAACGTAGGGGGTCCGTTTTGGGGTCACTGAATGTAGTTACAGAAATGTTCTCTTCTTTGCTGTGATGAGTAACTGAGTGTGTCTACAGCTCAACAGAAGCCTTTTTAAAACATATATATTTTCACATAAAATGTAGTAAACCTTGATGCCCTGATTACAAAAGAGACCAGACGCCTCCGTCTCTCTCTCTGAAGTCATTCTATGTGTGTATCTATTACCCCATGTTGATAATTATGGTAACCTTTAACAATGTTTGTCATCTGCATTTTATTGTATTGATTGAAAAACATTTGAAGCAGTGATTTTTCATGATTAGCTTGATAAACAAAATGTATATAAAAAGTTTAGCTTTGGAATGGATTTTCGGAAGGAAGCAGAGCGAATGGAGACTTCCGGTTTACTCTGAAAAACACGTCGGTTTATGTGCTGCCCATTTGTATGGTAAGCCCGCCCCAAAGAACAATGAATGTCTTCCCTGGGTAACTCGAAAATATACGTTTTTATTACAAGGAGATCATCCAACAGCGGTATTAATGTCTCATATTAATCTTCTTAGACAAAATGTATACATGAAAGGAACCGTTGTAATGGATTTATTTCTGCGGAATTATAAACTTCCCTTGTGCACCACAAAAATACGTCCTCCTAATCCGTCCCAAAGAAGAATAAATGCCATCCCTGGGTCCTTTAAAATGTTTTATTTGAACATCAACAGTTACATAAAATAGTACTAATCACAAAAGCTTAGACAACGCAAAGACTGTTATTCAAACTGACCGAAGATTACGAAAAATAATGCACATTTATCGCTATAAAGTGAATGCCGTCAATTATGTATGGGCAGTGACGTCATGCAGTTCCTAAAACAGTCGACTGGGGGCCGAACGGTCAAGTGAGTCGTACTGGGCGACCTGTGCAAACAACCTACTCTGTCTTTTAGGTTGAATAACACAATAGGGCTATAATTAAAATATATTTGTATTTCTACTGGGTTATTCAATAGTTGGTATTGCGAAATTGAAACAGCAAAAGATGAATCTGTAAAGGCAAAAATAAGGGGAGTGACTGTGTGTGTGTGTGTGTGTGTGTGTGTTTGTATCTATGTTTGTGTGTGTGTGTGTGTGTGTGTGTTTTAGGGGTCATTGCTCTGTAAATATTGGGTTTGATATCAGTGCAAACTGATTAAGAAATGGGTCATATTCCAATCTCAGCTGCTGTTGAATCCTGTCCATCTCTTTTCATTTGGATAGTTTCGATTCTGGGTCGAGGTTCCGACTGGAGCCAGTTCTGACCCCTCTTTTCCAGCGGTGCACTTCATAATATTTAGAGTCGATCATACTCTTTCAGTCTTGAACCGGGGAGCACAGTCTCCAAGACTTGACCGAGGGCCCTCATACCAAATCCCCAAAGCCTTTTAGTTTTGGACATGCCAACAATCTGTGGTGGACCTAACTGGGAGCTCATGTTTTACTCTCTGGTGGTCATCGTGCTTTGCGTCAGACACCAAGAAAGTAGGTCTATCATAGAGGCGAACTACCTGTAAATTGCTGAAAAACATATCGGTGTGTCAAGAGCATCCTGCTTTTCTGAGTATAGGCTTAACTGCACAGTGAGACACTTCCCTTTGACCTCATGTTTGCATTTCATTATTTCTGGCCCGGTCGTCCGAACCTTTCATTGACGGGTTTTCTTACCACAACTCAGTCGCTGCATCCGGTTCTCACAGGTGATGACGCTCTCTGTGGACATAGAGGATGTAGGCTTCAGAGAAGAGGACACACACACACACACACACACACACACACACACACACACACACACACACACACACACACACACACCCCTTACCTGCACTTGTAAGACAGCAGACTGCTGCCAAAACTAAAAAACAAACAAAATCATTATCACGTGTAAAAAAAAAAAACATATTTTCTGAAAGCCAGAGAGTGAATGTTGTGGGGTCCCGGGTCCCAGAAGGAGTGACTCCATGACAGTACTTACCGAGCGCTGAGCGCAGGAGAGAGCTGAGCATGGTTCCAGAGGTGTTGTTGGGAGCTCAGCAGGGCTGCTAATGCTTCCCCAAAGGGACACGGCTATTTATACAGAGAGGACTCAACAAGCCCCGCCCACACCCAGCGCCATGCAGGCAGGTGTGATGGTGACCTCACCAGAGAGAGGTCAAGGAAGGCTCTGCCTGAATGGAGTATACTTCCTATTGTTTAATATTGTGTTCTTATTTCTGCGATATGGCTTATAGTATTAGCCAAAAGTTAGTATGTATGAACTCGTGGACGAACAGTCAACATGAGGACCATAACCTTTGTGTTGTTCTTGGAGAGTGAGAGCAGCATAACCGTTAAGGTCGAATGTAAACAAGTTCACTGGAGGCCTTTGGTCTGTCAGGATCAATATGTCATCTGGGGACAACGCAGCAGTGAAGAGCCACAGTACCGTATTGGTCCGAATATAAGACGACCATGATTATAAGACGACCCCCCGTTTACAACACAAACATTTAGAAAAAAAGATTTGCAGACCAGCTAGGAATTCCTCCTAGCTGACTGGCATCTGTGAGACGTTGTTTTTGTGCTCGCCATCTTCTTACGTTGCACTCCGTGACCCCGAACTTCTTGGCAGCTTGGCAGTTGTTACTTGACTCAGCCTCATTGACTACCATTATTTCAAAATTGGCATCATAGCTCCTACGCTGTTGTGGATTGACCTGACCCACTTTTGAGCCACTTCTCTAAATGCTCACCCTGTCTTTCCATCTTTAAAACCTGGTAGCGATGGTTATTATATCATAACTCTAGGGCTATAATTGTAGGCATAGCCGTCTAGGCTCTGCCTCATGGGCTTGTCCCGTGCGCGTGTTGGCGCGCACTGAAATTTTCAACTATGCACCAATCAACGTGGGCACCACCCACATTACCCACGGTACCGTGTATAGAAGGCGGCGCAAACTGCCGACCATCCTCCACGCTTTTCTTTCAGCATTTGGAGGGTCAGCAGGTGGGAAACTAGACGGCTACGCCTACAATCATAGAGCTAGAGTTATAGTATCATAACTATCGTTCTATTTCATGTAGGCCTTATGGGCTAAGGCGAAGCTGCGAGCGGAGCCCCATCAATGCACTCCTGCTGGACCCGTCAAAAAACTTGAGTCACCGGGGCGCATAAGACTCAAAATAGCCGAGGATGTGCAGAACACAACAGCTTAATCAAAAACGAATTCCTCCTAGCTCAAGCAAGGCGATGATCAAGAGAAAAAAGTGAGTCACCCGGCGCCAGGGAAGTGGGACAGGAGGCGCACTGAGGCCCTGAAAAGGACCCCCTAGCTCTCATATGCCGCTTTTCCACCGCACATGTAGCTCGACTCGACACGACACGACTCGACACGACTCGACACGGTAGCAGCGCGGGTGCTTTTCCACCGCAAATAGTACCTCCGGGACGTGGGCGGGGTCGTCTGCGCGAAAGGGCCGTGACGTATTTTTGTACGCGACGCAAACAACACCTACGTAACCCACACATGGACAGAACCCACATAACAACAATGGAGAACATCGATGCGATGGTATTCGTGTTCGTATTATTAGCTGGCATGTTGAAGAAGTGGAATATGTTGGCTGCGGCGCTACTATGGCTGTTCTATCGTTACCAGCATGGTTGCCATGTCGCTCTCGTGACTTCGTCACACTCTCTGGCCAATCAGTGGCCGGCCGTCTGCCGACGTCACCTTTTAGCATCGGCTCAGCCGCTTGGAACCTAGAGCGAGGCGGTACTAGAAAAAGCAGCCACTTGAGGTATTAGATCGCGGTGGAAACGCAAAAAAGGCGAGCTGAGTCGAGTCGAGTCGTGTCGAGCTGGTACCATGCAGTGGAAAAGCGGCATTAGATGCGCTCTCCAGTGGCCCTGATAAGGACCCCCTAGCTCTCATAGATGCACTCTCCAGTGGCCCTGAAAAGGACCCCCTAGCTCTCATAGATGCGCTCTCCAGTGGCCCTATAAAGGACCCCCTAGCTCTCATAGATGCGCTCTCCAGTGGCCCTGAAGAGGGCCGTTGGTCCGTCGCCTCGCCCACGCCGCTGCCACCGGTTTGAAGGTTCAAAGTCATTCTTCTTCTTCGTAGATCAGTACAATTGCTGAAATAAAAGGGAGGATGAGCGGCGGTATGCGCCGCCTTGTATTCACCGTACCGTGGGAAATGTGGGCGGTGCCCACGTTGATTGGTGCGTAGTTGAAATTTTCAGTGCCCGCGAGAACGCGCACGGGACAAGCCCATGAGGCGAAGCCTAGACGGCGTAGCCTACATGAAATAGAACGGGCTGGTTGTTAAAGGGACACTGTGTAATATTTTAAGTCATTTATTACCTCAAATCAACGTATTCATTCATAAATAAGTCCTCATTGGTGTAAAATTATTTCTGCCAAAAATCTCGCTTATCCTCCTGAGCGAAGAATAACTAATATGTAGTTACATAGGACGGGTAGGCTTCACGGAGGCTTCCATGTTCTTCCGGTCTATGAACTGCCGAGAGGGACCAAAAGCACTACGTGGTACAGGAAATGCAACTCGTTTTCACTCTGAGCCAGCGTGAATGATGACTGAAATAATTCACTATCTTGCTCGAGGAGTAATTACTCATACATCATTAGCTTACACTAATGATTCAATGCAGTTTGAAATTTGTTTGAAATAACGAACCTCATCATCACTCGAATGACTCGATGAGGTATTATTGGATGTCATGACACTGCTTCTTGGCACATACTGCCCACCGTAGTTTTTCGAACAAGCAAGCACTATTAGTTTGAATGCAATATACAATTGTACCACTAGATGGGAGTCATTTTTACACAGTGTCCCTTTAAGGATGCTGGACTACTTCTTCCCGGAACCAGTTTTTGGCGCCACCTGGGGCCGCGAATGTGTCGACATTTAAAGGGAGAGGCGAAGAAGATAAGCTGCGCTCTGAATACTAGACCCCGAATATAAGACGACCCGACTTTTTCTGACCTATTTCGAGGGGTCTTATATTCCATTACGGTACTTTTCCTTGTGCTGCCAATAAGGTCTTATCATAGACCGAGACCATGTTACCATCTTTACATTCTTTGTAAAATAAATATTACAACGTTTTATACGTTTTACCAGAGACCACAGAGGAATTCCCCTCCAGTTTATTCCAACATATTTTTATATGATCATTTCTACACCGCTGAGATCAATCTTTATCTCATTACGGTTTTAAGAGTTCTATGTTTTTAATTTTGAAGAGAATGTTTGTTTGAAGAGATTTTCAAAGTGTGTGGATCCAGTGTCTTGGATTAGTATCTCAGGGAAGGAAGAAGTCTGGCTATATAGATGAGATCGGGCTGAAGCTTTAATAATGAGGCCTTGATAACCTCCGACCTAAGAAGGTCAACCTAGTAGACATAGAATGGTGTATATGGATCGGTAAAGACATCAAAAGTTCTCACTGGTAGAAGATGAAGGCCTACTTGTATGCACTGATGTTCTTTGTTTCACAACACACATGACTGCATCAGAGCATGAGTTTGAATTTTGTAATAATCATTTAATGCAAAAAGGATCAAGATTCATTCATCAGGTGGAGAGCTGGAGAGCTGGGGGGGGGCATGTGTCTCCAGATGTTGGTGTTGGTAGTGTAGGCCTGCTGCTCTCCTCAGATGGGATCTGTAGGATTGGAAAGCTCAGTATGAAGAACAGGTTGTATTAGAGAAGAGCTAAATCCACATTGTAGGAAAAAATGTTTACTTCCAAAACTTACATTGACAGGTATAAGCCAGTTCCATGTACTTGAAGGTCCCAGAACAGGGATCCTGAAACACTGAGTTCACCGCATGGACGCTACAACGGCTACCGTTGCACCTGTGGAGACACGGTTGTTAACTCCTCTCACCAATCTGGAAGTCACCCAGCGACAGCTCTTTATTATCTATGAATGTACATTTTAACAGGGAGAGGAATCAGGATCAGTACCTTTCAGTTACAACTTGGTTCGCAGTAGGAGCAAAGCAGTCGATTTTATTTAATTTCTTGTCAGGAACATTGTATATACAGGTGGTTCGGTCGGCGCGCCCATAGAACGCTCCAATGAGCGCTATCGTCTGGCCGCCGTCTGGGTGGGGAGCAGACAGGAAGAGAACCTCACATGTGAACTTGCAGGTGGAGATGAAATATGAGTCTTGATTGTCGAGCACATTGTGACACATCGGTGGTGAATCCTACCACAGATGACTTCCGCCTTGGAATGCTCACAGGCGACGACATGATCTGCACATAAACACTGGTTAGACATCACACTCACACACATGGAGGTCCAGTGTTTCAGTACTTCACAGAGTGACAGGACTCACGTGCAGGGAGGCAGGTGTACGTGGTTTGGATGTATTTGTGGGTGCCAGGGCAGGGGTCGGCACCGAAGATAGTTTTGTCCACTTCACAGACTTTCCTACCATTACACCTTAAACAGGAACACACATCACTAATAAGACGAGAGATACAAATACCTGCAAGCAAACAACACTGTCTGGGCACCAAAACACATTGTTCTCTACTGGGGATGCAAATTATCGAGTAATTCATTAATCGATAGTTGTTTCATCTTATCGATCGATGATCGATTAATTGATAAGCGGTAATTCTTCTGAGAAGCTGAATTTCCTTCTGAATGTGACACATTTAGGTGGTAATTCAACGAAGTTGTTAAGTTGTTGTACCCTTAAAATACTTTCACATATTGTGCGTTTGGCGTCTTTGTCGTCATTAACCAACTTAAAGTGGCTCTGTCACGTTAAAATTGTACCCGGGGCGAAAATAGTACCGGCCTACGTCATCTGTTGTTTACATCTTGACAACCTGCCTGGTAACAGACGAAGCGATCGTCTGTTGCCGGGCAGGTTGCAAAAAACATTCGGCTCATGTTTCCAAAAGACGCAATAACATAACACAGATAACGGATCGATAGATAACATTTGTTTTTACTTCACATTTGTATTGTATTTAATTGTTTAATCGAATAGCAACAGACGACGCGATCGTCTGTTGCCGAGAAACGGGCGATCGCGTCAAAAGACGTAGGAAGGTTCTTGAACATTCGCGAACTTTCATGCTCTTTCATTGCACTCCTTCATTGAGCCTGACAAGACAGAACACTTATTTTACCATTAACATTTATTGGCGTTGCTAACTTTATATTTGTATTGTATTTAATTGTTTAATCGCATTTATGAATGTTCAAGAACCTTCCTACGTCATTTGACGCGATCGCCCGTTTCCCGGCAACAGACGATCGCGTCGTCTTTTGCTATTCGATTAAACAATTAAATACAATACAAATATAAAGTAAAAACAAGTGTTATCGAGCGATCCGTTATCTGTATTATGTTATTTCGTCTTTTGGAAACATGAGCCGAATGTTTTTTGCAACCTGCCCGGCAACAGACGATCGTGTCGTCTGTTACCAGGCAGGTTGTCAAGATGTAAACAACAGATGACGTAGGCCGGTAAAATTTTCGCCCCCGGTACAATTTTAACGTGACAGCTCCATACTGCACTCCGTTTTGCCCTCTTCATCGTGTCAGTGTCCCGCTTTTCGTTTGTCTTGTCCTGCTTCGCTTGTGTTCCCGCTTGTGTTCCCGCGTGTGCGTCAAGTACGTCTGGCGTCAAGCGCGCCCTCACGTGGACGGTTGGGGAATTACGGGTTAAAAATGCGATTAATTGCAAGTAATTTATTTTCATCGAGTAATCTCTTATCGACAATTAATCGATAATCGATTAATTGTTTGCACCCCTATTCTCTACTCATCTTTAATGTCAATTTACTCATTTTAACTGAAACTCATTCTTGAGTTTGGGGATCACATTCCCCAAGAGACTGAAGGCGGCAGTACAACGTTACAGAGTGCCGCTGTAGGTTAGGGGAAGCCCTCATCACTGATAGTCACCTGTTTGCAAGGGCTTCCAGAGCGTCTGTTTTAGAGCATGCAATGTTGGCCAACTGTCCTGAAGGTTTGCCCTCACTGCATTCCTGTCCGTCAGTCCGTCCGTAGGCCACTGTGAGCACACTGACCACTCCTTGATCTGTGGGAGAGATTAGAGATTCCTTTTATATTTTATTTATAATTTTGCTACTCTTAAGATTAGCAAATTAGGCAATAACGTTGAAAGTAGGCCAATTGACAAAACTTTGGGGGTCCGTTTTAGGGTCACTGGAGGAAGTTACAGAAATGTTCTCTTCTTTGCTGTGATGAGTAACTGAGTTTCTACAGCTCAACAGAAGAATGTCATGCCTGCTCCAACTACCGAACCACAGGAGATGGTCCAGGGAATGTGAAATCCATTTTAGTAAATGGCTTTTGTTAGCGGAGGATAATCATGTAAAATAATGTTCATTATTATCAACCAACCGATCATATTATCAAACAGTATAAAACAGACCCCTGGTCTCTGGCTCACTCCTAAGCGTCCTTGTATCCTAATGATATCACTTTTTATAGTATTTATAGTATATTATCTTCAAAATCTAGGGATCCTTAATGCCCTTATTTATATGAAAGAGACCAGACATCTCCATCTCTCTCTCAAGGCATTCTTTGACCCTGCACACAATAACCTTTCAAATAACTTATTGTATCTATGCCCCCATGTTGATCATTTTAGTAACCTTAACAATGCTTTTCTTATGCATTTTATTTTATTGATTGCATTTAGGCTTTAAAAACATTTGAAAGCTGTTATTGGGGTGCGAACCGACTCGGATCTCGGATCTGACGCCGCGCCCACACTTCAAGCGTTTTATTATTTCGCTCGGTCGTTGGAGGAAAACATGGACGCCACCCGGAAAGCTGTTGTCGCTGTAGCATTGGCAGAGGACCAGGCGCTCCAAAATAGGTAGGCTATAGGCCATAGGCAGAGATACGGACGCAGTAAGGTATTGCAGTAATACGAGTGATTGAAATTGCCATTTAAACCACCAAAGCGGTCCAAGCACAATGATAACAGTTCATACTTCAAGTCAAACTGGGCGCAGCCATCTCAAATTCTGTCTCGGAATTTTGCTCGGTCACCACTGAGGCTACGTTAACATGATGACGGTCTGAACACAAGACGCAAAAGTGGCGTTGCGTCTTCACTTTTTATTCCACGGTTAGACAAGCGTTTTCGGGAGGAAATCTGCGTGCATACGGTGACGCAAAAGTGTGTGGAATTCGATTGGGTATGCATGTCAGGCGGATAGATGGCGCTGTGATACACTATAACACAACACCGCCATGTCTGAGCGCATGCGTAGAATCTTCCTTCTCTTATCTGCGCCGCGAAAACCAAAACATAATTACTAGAGCTGTCAGTTAAACGCGTTATTAATGGCGTTAACGCAAACCAATTTTAACGGCGTTAATTTTTTTATCGCGCGATTAACGCAATTATTATATTTAAAAAAAAACTAAAAAAAAACATTTCTTTGGCTCAAAACAAAGAAGCAGTAGCCTGACTGCTATGTTCAAATGACATTTGTTCAAAGCAGTCGTTTAATTGCACTATAGGCTCTTTTTTTGTATCGTCCTGTTTTGATCAGTATATGCCAATGTTGTTATCAATAAAAAATCATTTGCACAAGGCAAGCCGATGCACTTCACCATGTTGATAAGAGAATTAAAATGAGAAGAATTATGGGACAAAAAAATCAAGGGATATTTAGCATAAAAAAATAATCTGTGATTAATTGCGATTAATCGTGAGTTAACTATGACATTAATGCGATTAATCACGATTAAATATTTTAATCGCTTGACAGCTCTAATAATTACAGATCCCTCTCTGTTCAGTAATAATATCTGTACATTTCGTGGAAAGACTCCTGTAAGTTTATTAGAGCTGCCAGAGCAACTTGACGGTGCGACGCATGGAAATAATCCGACATGTTAGTTTATTTCCCGGTACTGGGGCATGTATGTGACGTAAACGCGTACGCGACGTGAGCAGATCTGAGCAGAGTTTTGCGTCTTGGCAGTGTAGACGGAAACGCTACGGCGGAGCGTTTAAGATTTCCACTCTGTAGGGTGGTTTCAGATTTTTGCATTTCTAAGCCCCGAAGACGCCGTCACCGTCTAAACGAAAGGCACTTTCGATTTAATATTTTGTCGTTTTTACCCCCAAGTGTCCTCGTGTAAACGGGGCCTAAGTTCAACCGAGATGGCGAGTTTGCCGTCCGAGGGAAAGGGGCGTGTTCGTGTGTGTCGCTAGGCAACGTCCTACCTCCGAGACCGATGGATAATAAAACACACCATTTGCTTTGGAGTGGATTTTCGGGCGGAAGCAGTGCGAACACAGACTTCCGGTTTCCCCTGAAAAACCCATCGGCTAGATGGTGCTATCATTTGTATGGTGCACCTGCCCGCTCGTTAGTCCGTCCCAAAGAAAAATAAATGTCCTCCCTTGGTCACTCGAGAATATACCTTTTTATTACAAGGACATCATCCAACAGCGGTATTAATGTGTCATGATAATTTTCTTCGACAAAATGTATATCTGAAAGGAACCGTTTGAATGGATACATTTCAGCGGAATTATAAACTTCCCTTGTGCACCACGAAAATCCGTCCTCCTTATCCAGGCATGTCCAAAGTCCGGCCCGTGGGCCAATCTTGGCACGGGGTTATATTTTATATGGCCCGCGGCTCCCTTACGAAAATGCATTATTTATGGTCCGCCAGCCCGCCACCGTTGCAATTTCTCTTTTCCCCACATGGTGGCAGCAGCATTCTGGCGCTAGCCACATCCGCGACCCCCATGAACCTGACCCCTCCCCCCCACAGGTAGGATAATAAGGGTTAGCAATTGCATGGACGTATTCCTACAACCAACTCATACATTTATGGTGCGTTTTAATATCCATCCGTCTCGGAGCTCCGAGGACGTTGCCTAGCGACACGCACAAACACGCCCCTTTTCCTCGGAAGTCGATCTCGCCATCTCGTTTGAACTCAGCGGTGACCGAGCGAGGCTTCCGAGATAGAATTGAAGATGGATGCGCCCAGTGTGACATGTAGTGAACTGTTTTCATTGTGTTTGGAACGCTTTGGTGGTTTAAATCGCAATTTCAATCACTCGTATTGCTGTAATAACTTACATATGCAGAAGATACATTGAAACATGAAATGAAGTGAAAATTTTAGAAGTTCAAATGGCTGCGTTTTCGTACGGTGAAAACGCACCGTTTCATTTATATTATTTCGTAGTCCTGAAATAATATAAATGAAAACAGTAGTAGTAGTCTGCCAATGCTACCGCAACAATAGCTTTCCGGGTGGCGTCCATGTTTTTCTCCGACGACCTACGCTCAAAACATAATAAAACGATTTTAGTGTGGGCGTGGCGTCCGATCCGTCGACAGGGCCAAACGGTCACGTGGTTCGTACTGGGCGACCTGTACAAACCACCTACTCTATCGTTCAGGTTGAATAAAACAATATTATTAAATATATTTGTATTTTTACTGTGTTATTCTATAATTGGTATTGTGAAATTGAAACGGCAAAAGATGAATCGGTGAAGGCCAAAATAAGTAAGGTGTGTGTGTGTGTGTGTGTGTGTGTGTGTGTGTGTGTGTGTGTGTGTGTGTGTGTGTGTGTGTGTGTGTGTGTGTGTGTGTGTGTGTGTGTGTGTGTGTGTGTGTGTGTGTGTGTGTGTGTGTTTTAGGGGTCATTGCTCTGTAAATATTGTGTTTGATATCAGTGCAAACTGATTAAGAAATGGGTCATGTTCCAATCTCAGCTGCTGTTGAATCCTGTCCATCTCTTTTCATTTGGATAGTTTCGGTTCTGGGTCGAGGTTCCGGCTGGAGCCAGTTCTGACCCCTCTTTTCCAGCGGTGCACTTCAATAATATTTAGAGTCGATCATACTCTTTCAGTCTTGAACCGGGGAGCACAGTCTCCAAGACTTGACCGAGGGCCCTCATACCAAATCCCCAAAGCCTTTTAGTTTTGGACATGCCAACGTGCTTCGCGTCAGACACCAAGAAAGTAGGGCTGTCATAGAAGCAAACTACCTGGAAGTCTCTGAATAAACATATCAGTGTGTCAAGAGCATCCTGCTTTTCTGAGTATAGGCTTAACTGCACAGTGAGACACTTCCCTTTGACCTCATGTTTGCATTTTGTTCTTTCTGGCCCGGTCGTCCGATCCTTTCATTAACGGGTTTTCTTACCACAACTCAGTCGCTGCATCCGGCCCTCACAAGTGATGACGGTCTCTGTGGAAATAGAGGATAACTGGTTCAGAGAAGAGGACACACACACACACACACACACACACACACACACACACACACACACACACACACACACACACACACACACACACACACACACACACACACACACACACACACACACACACCTTACCTGCACTTGTAAGACAGCAGACTGCTGCCAAAACTAAAAAACAAATAAAATCATTATCACGTGTAAAAAACATATTTTCTGAAAGCCAGAGAGTGAATGTAGTGGGGTCCCGGGTCCCAGAAGGTGTGACTCCATGACAGTACTTACCGAGCGCTGAGCGCAGGAGAGAGCTGAGCATGGTTCCAGAGGTGTTGGTGGGAGCTCAGCAGGGCTGCTAATGCTTCCCCCAAAGGGACACGGCTATTTATACAGAGAGGACTCAACAAGCCCTGCCCACACCCAGCGCCATGTAGGCGCTGGGTGTTCTTATTTCTGCGATAGGGCTTATAGTATTAGCCAAAAGTTAGTATGTATGAACTCGTGGATGAACAGTCAACATGAGGATTATAACCTTTGTGTTGTTCTTGGAGAGTGAGGGCAGCATTAGTGTTACGGTCGAATGTAAACAAGTTCACTGGAGGCCTTTGGTCTGTCAGGATCAATATGTCATCTGGGGACAACGCAGCATTGAAGAGCCACAGTACCGTATTGGTCCGAATATAAGACGACCCTGATTATAAGACGACCCCCCGTTTACAACCCAAACATTTAGAAAAAAAGATTTGCAGACCAGATTTGCACTGACTGGCATCTGTGAGACGTTGTTTTTGTGCTCGCCATTTTCTTACGTTACACTCCGTGACCCCGAACTTCTTGGCAGCTTGGCAGTTGTAACTTGACTCAGCCTCATTGACGACCATTATTTAAAAATTGGCATCATAGCTCCTACGCTGTTGTGGATTGACCTGACCCACTTTTGAGCCACTTCTCTAAATGCTCACCCTGTCTTTCCATCTTTAAAACCTGGTAGCGATAGTTATTATATTATAACTCTAGGGCTATAATTGTAGGCATAGCCGTCTAGGCTCTGCCTCATGGGCTTGTTCCGTGCGCGTGTTTGCGCGCACTGAATTGTTCAACTATGCACCAATCAACGTGGGCACCACCCACATTACCCACGGTAACGTGTATATAAGGCGGCGCAAACTGCCGCCCATCCTCCATGCTTTTCTTTCAGCATTTGGAGGGTCAGCCGGTGGGAAACTAGACGGCGACGCCTACAATCATAGAGCTAGAGTTATAATATCATAACTATCAAATTCCTCCTAGCTCAAGCAAGGCGATGATCAAGAGAAAAAAGTGAGTCACCCGGCGCCAGGGAAGTGGGACAGGAGGCACACTGAGGCCCTGAAAAGGACCCCCTAGCTCTCATAGATGCGCTCTCCAGTGGCCCTGAAAAGGACCCCCTAGCTCTCATAGATGCACCCTCCAGTGGCCCTGAAAAGGACCCCCTAGCTCTCATAGATGCGCTCTCCAGTGGCCCTGATAAGGACCCCCTAGCTCTCATATGCCGCTTTTCCACTGCTAGGTACCAGCTCGACACGACTCGACTCGACTCAGCTCGCCTTTTTTGCGTTTCCACCGCGAAAACATGGAATCTGGTACCTGAAGTGGCTGCTTTTTCTAGTACCGCCTCGCTCTAGGTTCCAAGCGGCTGAGCCGATGCTAAAAGGTGACGTCGGCAGACGGCCGGCCACTGATTGGCCAGAGAGTGTGACGAAGTCACGAGAGCGACATGGCAACCATGCTGGTAACAGCCATAGCAGCGCCGCAGCCAACATATTCCACTTCTTCAACATGCCAGCTAATAATACGAACACGAATACCATCGCATCGATGTTCTCCATTGTTGTTATGTGGGTTCTGTCCATGTGTGGGTTACGTAGGTGTTGTTTGCGTCGCATACAAAAATACGTCACGGCCCTTTCACGCAGCCGACCCCGCCCACGTCCCGGAGGTACTATTTGCGGTGGAAAAGGACCCGCGCTGCTACCGTGTCGAGTAGTGTCGTGTCGAGTCGAGCTACATGTGCGGTGGAAAAGCGGCAATAGATGCGCCCTCCAGTGGCCCTGAAAAGGACCCCCTAGCTCTCTTAGATTGCGCTCTCCAGTGGCCCTGATAAGGGCCGTTGGTCCGTTGCCTCGCCAACGCCGCTGCCATCGGTTTGAAGGTTCGAAGTAAATGTAAATGTAAATTCTTCTTTTTTTTTTTCTTCTTTTTCGTAGATCAGTACAATAGCTGAAAGAAAAGGGAGGATGGGCGGCGGTATGCGCCGCCTTATATTCACGATACCGTGGGAAATGTGGGCGGTGCCCATGTTGATTGGTGCATAGTTTAAATTTTCAGTGCGCGCGAGAACGCGCACGGGACAAGCCCATAAGGCGAAGCCCATAAGGCGACGCCTAGACGGTAGGGGTGCAACGGATCAAAAAACTCACGGTTCGGATCGTTCCTCGGATCAGTCACGGATCGGATCATTTTTCGGATCAGCAAAAAAAAAAAAAATATTGCGTTTGTGATTGCTTTAGCCCGGTCTGATTGTGGAGGAAGGGGCTGCTTAAATGCCGCGGTGATGAGCGGTTGTTGAGCCGCTTTCGGTTTCACTCCTGTCAGTGAAACACCGGGGTGATGTCGCTGTAAATGCGTGGCCATGCTCGATGTGTTTCCACTGTTGTATGGCTTTCTTGTGCCACAGTGCCTACACACCGTCACGGTTTTATCCACCAACCTCTTTCCTTCTGAATTCAATTTGATAGGGAAGCCAAAATGCTCCCAAACAGGGGATTTAAATGTGGGGCGTTCTTCTGTTCCTCCGCTCGCCATGACCACGCTGTGTTGCAGGTTTTTCTTTATGTTAGCAATCGCTAGGTCAGCTACGTGTTACGTCTGTGTGGTAACCTAGGCGACAGATTTGTGTGGCAGCGTGAGTATATGGAAACAGACGTAGCACTGGAGGCAGCAGTTATCGTTACAGTAGTCACCGAAGTCTAGCCTACTTTTATTTTCCATGCCCACTGTTCTTCATGTTGTACGCTGAGGACAATAAATCACAACGAGCCATAGGACTGTTTGCTTATTGAAAAGGGAACTGTTGCAGACTTTTACCCAGAGCGTGTTAAGTAGCTCTGTCCCTGGAACTAGAAGGAATGGTTACGGCTGTGTGTGGACTGAACATGCGCACAATTTTTTTTTTTCATAAATCAATCCGCGGATCATGCGTGTGCCGAACCGAAATAGATGATCCGAACGGATCACGGATCAATGATGATCCGTTGCACCCCTACTAGACGGCGTAGCCTACATGAAATAGAACGGGCTGGTTGTTAAGGATGCTGGAATACTTCTTCCCGGAACCAGTTTTTGGCGCCACCTGGGGCCGCGAATGTGTATCGACATTATAAGGGAGAGGCGAAGAAGATAAGCTGCTCTCTGAATACTAGGCCCCGAATATAAGACGACCCGACTTTTTCGGACCTATTTCGAGGGGAAAAAGGCTGTCTTATATTCTGTCCAATACGGTACTTTTCCTTGTGCTGCCAATAAGGTCTTTTCAAAGACCGAGACCATGTTACCATCTTTACATTCTTTGTAAAATAAATATTATAACGTTTTATACGTATTCCTCTGTGAGACCACAGAGGAATTCCCCTCCAGTTTATTCCAACATTTTTATACGATCATTTCTACACCGCTGAGATCAATCTATCTCATAACGGTTTTAAGAGTTCTATGTTTTTCATTTTGAAGAGAATATTTGTTTGAAGGGATTTTCAAAGTTTGTGGATCCAGTGTCTTGGATTAGTATCTCAGGGAAGGAAGAAGTCTGGCTATATAGATGAGTCCAAACAGTAGCATGCTTTAATAACAAGGCTTTAATAATAAGGCCTTGATAACCTCTGACCTCAGAAGGTCAACCTAGTAGACATAAAATGGTGTAAATGGATCGGTAAAGACATCAAAAGTTCTCACTGGTAGAAGATGAAGGCCTACTTGTATGCACTGATGTTCTTTCTTTCACAACACACATGACTGCATCAGAGCATGAGTTTGAATGTTGTAATAATCATTTAATGCAAAAAGCAGAAAGCAAGATCAAGATTCATTCATCAGGTGGAGAGCTGGGGGAGGGGGGGGGGGGGCATGTGTCTCCAGATGTTGGTGTTGGTAGTGTAGGCCTGCTGCTCTCCTCAGAGGGGATCTGTAGGATTGGAAAGCTCAGTATGAAGAACAGGTTCTATTAGAGAAGAGCTAAATCCACATTGTAGGAAAAAAAAACAATGTTTGTTTCCAAAACTTACATTCACAGGTATAAGCCAGTTCCATGTACTTGATGGTCGTTGGACAGGGATCCTGAAACACTGAGTCCAGTGCATAGATACTACAACGATTTTTACCGTTACACCTGTGGAGACACGGTTGTTAACTCCTCTCACCAATCTGGAAGTCACCAAGTGACCGCTCTTTATTAGCTATGAATGTACATTTTAACAAGGAGAGGAATCAGGATCAGTACCTTTCAGCTGCAACTCGGTTCGCAGTAGGAGTAAAGCAAGTGATTTTATTGAATTGAACTTCAGGACGACCGTATATGCAGGTGGTTCGGTCGGCGCGCCCGAAGAACGCTCCAATGAGCGCTATCGTCTGGCCGGCATCTGGGTGGGGAGCAGACAGGAAGAGAACCTCACATGTGAACTTGCAGGTGAAGATGAAATATGGGACTTTATTGTTGAGCACATTGTGACACATCGGTGGTGAATCCTACCACAGGAGAGTTCCACTTCCGACATCTCACAGCCGACGACATGATCTGCACATGAAGGCTGGTTAGACATCACACTCACAAACATGGAGGTCCAGTGTTTCAGTACTTCACAGTCAAGTCAAGTTTATTTTTAGAGCCCTTTAAAACAACAACAGCTGACCAAAGTGCTGTACAAATCAGCTATCGAGTTATAAAAACAGAAATAACGTAAAAACATTTAAAGCACAAAACCGGACACGGACAATAATAAAACGTATGCAGAGTTAAATTCAAGAGAAAATAAATGAGTTTTTGTGAGTGCTTTCAAAATGGGCATTGAAGGGGCCAGCCTAACACGAAGAGAGAGTTTGTTCCACAGTCTGGGTGTCATGGTTTTGAATAATGTTTTTTGCACTTTGGACTTTGGCGGCATCAAGTGGCCGTAAATGTGTTATCTAAGTATTTTCTGTTCCCTTGCTTTGCCAATTAGCCCTGTCACCTGTGTATCGTTGCTCCGGTCACATGACCAATCAAGGCATGTATTTAAGCCCTGCTTTTGCCTATGTTCAGTGCTTTGTCTTTGATGTGCCACGTTCGTACTCTGACCGAAGCTAAAGTCTTGTATTGGAAATGATTATTGATCCCCTGTGTTTTGACCGCTTGCCTGCCCTCTGGATTACCCACTTGGATTTGCCCCTTTGGTATGACGTTTTGGACTTCAGTCTTTTGATGAGGATCTACCTGTTTTTGAGTTTTCCTTTTGCCTTCTCTTTTGGATTTTCAGCTCTTTTTGGATTTTGCCCTCGTTTTTGAATTTGATCTTCTGTGTTTTTGCCCAAAGACTTTGTTGTAATAAACAACCTTTCAGTTAAACCCTCTCTGCACTTGAGTCTATACCCTTCCCTTTTTGTTAACTGGGTTCAGAGTAGAACTGTGGATTCGTAGATCCGGGCTTGATCCCCAATTCTGACAGAAAGACTAAGCCCTGAACATAGGCAAAAGCAGGGCTTAAATACATGGCTTGATTGGTCATGTGACCAGAGCAACAAGACACAGGTGACGGGGCTAATTGGCAAAGCAAGGGAACAGAAAATACTTAAATAACACATGTACGGCCACTTGATGCCGCCAAAGTCCAAATTGCAAAAAACATTATTCAAAACCATGACACTGGGGCCAACAACTGAAAGAGCCCCATTCCCCCTGCTCTTTAGACTAGACGTTGGGATGGTGAGTAGTACTTTGGATAAGCTGGCTTTTACCAAAGAGTTAATTTGCTTGTCCAGTTTAAAATCTGTGTCTAAAATGATACCAAGATTTCTAACAGAGTGCTTAGAATAAGGTTCCATAATGAAGCATATATGTAGCAAAATTCTAATGGCAATAAAATTTGCAATTTGCAATTCAATAAGTCATTACATTATGCAATTGACAATTCATTATGCAATTTAATAATGTAATTTGTAAATACGTTATTCAAAGTGTATTTTAATATGCAAAGTGACAATGAAATCCTAAATAAAATTTGCAAAAGTTGTAACAATAAAAATAGACTAACATTGTCAAATTTTTTGAGGTCCTTTATTCAAATTGAAGAGCTATAGCGTCCCCGTGATTGCAATCCACTTCGCCACGCTCCTTGTGTTGCAAAATTCAAAAGACATTTCAATCCGCAAAACACTTTGCAAAAGATTTTGCAAAACGCCGAACAACGATATTATGAATCTCAAACGACCGCGTCTGGTTCTCCGAAGTCTCTGGTTCTTCCACTTCCACATCAATCTGAAGTAGACTGAACCGCGACATGGAGGTGAAAGGGATTGTTGACCGCGATTGTCTCTTGCCGGAGCCCCGCTGCCCTCTGTTGATGCACCACCGCCTCGGATGCGGGCAGCGCCGTGGCACCACGGCCGGGTCGCACCGTGGTGCCTCGTGGCGGTGGTGCCTCGTGGCGGTGGTGCCTCGCGGCGGTGGTGGTGCCTCGGCAGTGGGCAGCGGGCGATGGGGCTCTGGTGGGAGGCAATCACGGGCAACAATCCCTTTCTCCTCGATGTCGCAGTTCATATACTCAAGGTCAAAGCCGAAGTTCCTTTCCCCTAATTCCTTCTCAACCATGGCTGAGATAACCGCCACTACGAGCCTCGTTGTGGAAATACCAGAGAGGTCAGAGAAGCCGACGTGTTATTCACCATAACACCACCCGCAGAACGGTTATCCAAATAACAAAGAAGTGTACAACGTGTGTATTCACACACACATACACACACACATGTGGCGCTCGCATGGTTGAAGCTCATTGTCATATTGGCGGGCCAAATTTTCTGGTATGGTAAGGCAGAGAAAGGGGAGGTAACTTGGCCCCTTATGATGACAGATGGAAATAAAGTGCCATGTACTAACGTGAATGATCAGATGGTCTCACGAGGAAGTGACGTAGATGCCGCCCAGACGCGATTGGCTGATACGTTTTGCAAAACGTTTTGCGGATTGAAATGCCATTTGAATTTTGCAACACACGGAGTGTGGTGAAGTGCAATGCAATCACGGGGACGCTATAGCTTTCCAATTTGAATAAAGGACCTCAAAAAATTGGACCTAAAATACACTTTGAATAACGTATTTAGAAATTACGTTATTAAATTGCATAATGAATTGTCAATTGCATAATGTAATGACTTATTGATTTGCAAATTGCAAATTGCATTGCCATTAGAATTTTGCTACATATATGCTTCCATAGTTCGAGGGATCCTAATTCTATGCTAAATGTACAAGCTTTACTTGGCTTTATTACTATAAACTCTGTTTTATTTTCATTTAAATTAAAGTAATTGATGGAAATCCATGATTTGATGTCATCAAGACAGTCTAAAAGCCGTTGAACTGAGTTGGGATCTTTGAGTTTGAGTGGCATATCAATTTGGGTGTCATCTGCTTAACAGCGGAAACAGATATTGTGTTTTCTTAGTATGGAACCTAAGGGTTCCACCACAGAGTGACAGGACTTACTTGCAGGGAGGCAGGTGTACGTGGTTTGGATGTATTTGTAGGTGCCAGGGCAGGGGTCACTGAAGATCGTTTTGTCCACTTCACAGATCCTTCTGCCGGTACACCTTCACACGATGAGATCATAACGCACATTACCAATAGGACCAGAGCTACAAACACCTGCATGCAAAGAACACTGTCTGGGAACCAAAACAACAAACACTATAATTCCATTATCCATAATAACCAAATAATCGATCCAGTATCCACTAGGGATCACATTCCCAAAGAGAGTGATGGTTTCAGTTCAACGTTACAGAGTGCAGCTACGTTGTACGTTCGGGGAAGCTACGTTCGGGGAAGCTCTCAATCCCGGGCACCTGTTTGCAAGGGTTTCCAGGGCGCCTCCTTGAGAGCATGCAGTGTTGGCCAGCTGTCCTGGGAGCCGGCCTTCACTGCAGGTCTGTTTGTCAGTCCGTCCGTAGGCCACTGTGAGCACACTGACCACTCCTTGATCTGTGGGAAAGATTAGAGATTCATTTAACAATCCACTTCATTTTTCAGTCACTTAGCAATTCTTTAGTTTGTTAGTTATTAGTTAATGGATGAGAATGTTTGAACACTTGGGGGTCCGTCTTGGAGTTTTCTGGAGTAAGTTACAGTGGCTCCAGGTTCACAGGAGCCTTTTCTGAGCCGTAACTGCACGGTGAGACACTTTGACCTCATAACGGGTTTTCTTACCACAACTCAGTCGCTGCATCCGATCCTCACAAGTGATGACGCTCTCTGTGGAAATAGAGGATATGGCTTCAGAGAAGAGAACACACACACACACACACACACACACACACACACACACACACACACACACACACACACACACACACACACACACACACACACACACACACACACACACACACACCTTACCTGCATATGTAAGACAGCAGACTGCCGCCAACACTAAAAAAGAAACCAAATCTTTATCATCATCTGTAAAAACACTTATTTTGCTGTTTTGATCCAACAGCAATAAATCAAATCATCTGCTGCTTCTGAAAGCCAGAGAGTGAATGTAGTGGGGTCCCGGGTCCCAGAAGGTGTGGCTCCATGACAGTACTTACCGAGCGCTGAGCGCAGGAGAGAGCTGAACATGGTTCCAGAGGTGTTGGTGGGAGCTCAGCAGGGCTGCTAATGCTTCCCCCAAAGGGACACGGCTATTTATACAGAGAGGACTCAACAAGCCCCGCCCACACCTAGCGCCATGCAGGCAGGTGTGGGCGGGGGCTTCGCTGTAGGACCTCCCACACAGAGGGGGCGCGAAGCCAAGCAGAAATAATTACAATCGTTAAACTATATATTTCTTTAGGCTGTTGAAAATTAGAAATACTAATACCATGTGCTGCAGATCCTCCAAGGACGCGTGATGATAACCCCACACCATTTGTACCAGCTCCCGCATGGGTTAAAAGCAGAGAAAATAATTTCCCCCAAAAAAGGGACACTAAAGGATAACTTAACTTAGCTTAACTTGTATTGAGTTGTATTGAGTCATTCCTAGTCAGACCAGCCTGGGCCTGGACAGTACCGGTCTGAGTTCCACTCCGCCCGCATTGCTGATTCGTCCCTGATTTTGGTCATTCAAGATGAAAGGAACCAAAAACGGTTCTTTATCCATATAATGAACGTATCAATATATTCATACCAAGTTTATAATTGCCTGTGTATTTTAAAACCCACGCATTGAGCATTTTTAATGTGTTAATCTGATTCGATATATGAATGTGTGTTTACTGTGATACCGCTCGCCCCTTGCTGGTAGAACGAGCTGTGATCAAGCTTGAGTACTGATTGTGTTCTATTATTAACTATTATTGAACTCACTTGGCAGAGGGAGGGGCTCTCCTGCAGAAGGAACAAGGAAGCTAAGGCTTTGCGTTCTGTTCTGCAGGTCGGCCGCTCCCTCGGCCAACAGATCTTTTTATCCAGAGACCAGCAGCTTCCTGTGTATTTGTTGGCAGGCCAGCCTTGCCCTCTCCAATATGGCGGCAACGTTGACGCATCGCAGGCGGAAGCCGTCAATGTGGCGTCTGTGTATGTACGTATGTGGCTGAATATGTATGTATGTATGTATGTGTGTATGTGTGTATGTATGCATGTATGCATGCATGCATGCATGCATGCATGCATGCATACTGGGCTGAACAGGCCATATATGCCCTAGCCCCACCGAGGGCAAGAAAAAACACCCTTAATTAACAAGGAGGAAACCTAGATTAGGAACACAGACTGGGGGACCCCTCCTTCAGACTGGGGGACCCCTCCTTCAGAGTGGGGGATCCCTCCTAGAGAGTGGGGTTGCCATCATTGCCATGCATGCAGGCAAAACATTTTAAATCACTTGGCTAATAAAAGTAAACATAAATAGTGTGTTTGATTGGTTAGGTAAATGGTTAGGGTAATAATTTTGAATATGCGTGTATTGATATCGACAGGAAAATATGAGATATCACTTTGATAAGAACAATGGCGAAACAAGGATTAGGAAAAACAGTTTTATTATCAAATATAAACTGTATTTACAGGATAAACAACAATAGCAGATGATTTGGCAGATTAAACACGTGTGCGTCATTTGACCTGAGAGGCATTTCAGTCGGTAGCTTATACTTTATTGTCCATTACACACACACACACAGACACACACAGACGCACACACACACACACACAGACACACACACACGCGCAGACACAGACACACACAGACACACACGGTGGGTTTAGCTGAAGGCCAGCCAGCAGACGGCCAGCATCAGGGGGGGGCTGAGGACCTGGCCGGGAGGGGGTCCGGACTTCAGAGGGCGCTGCTTCTGATCGGGTCCAGACCTCAGAGAGACCTGGACCGGGTAGTGGTCGCTGACGCTGAGGGCCTGTGGGGGGGCACAGAGGGGAGGGGTCAGGGGGGGGGGGCACAGAGGAGGGGTCAGGGGGGGGGCACAGAGGGGAGGGGTCAGGGCACAGAGGAGGGGTCAGGGGGGGGGCATAGAGGGGAGGGGTCAGGGGGGCACAGAGAGGAGGGGTCAGGGGGGGGGCACAGAGGAGGGGTCAGGGAGGGGGCACAACAGAGTGGATTGGGGGGGGGGGGGCACAAAGGGGAGGGGTCAGGGGGTTCTGAGGGGGGGGGGGGGGGCAGTGTGTTACCTGCTCCTCCGTGAGGCCGTACTCGGCGGGGAAGAGGAAGGGCTCCGCCGAGCCCGGCACGATGAGGCGGGGGAAGGTGTTGCCCTCGACGACGATCCTGTCAACACGACAGACGACACGGACATGAGCTCCATAGTGAGTGGTTCAGCAGAACGCACGGCAAAGACGTGTTGAAGAGGAACCAATCACCACTAGGGTTGAGCACCGAAACTCGGTTCCAGTAGGGAACCGGTTCCGACGTAAACGGTTGTAACGAGATCGAATAAGAACGCACATTTCGGTTCCTCATAACGGTGCCTGGCGTTTTTTAACGCCCCCTGCCCCGCCCCCATGGTGTTGCGGCGTCAACTTGCGTTAGTGCTGGGCGCTATACCGGTTCAGACTGAATAACGGTGTGTATTTTCGTTAGGAAATGCTTTTGTTATATACCGCTATTACCGCCATACCGGTGTATTTGATTACAACGTTCGGAACGCAGCGCTGCGCGACTCTGTTTCAGACGGGACCCTTCTCAATGTTGCGCTAAACACGCATGTTACGACTACGACTTTCTTTATAGGTCCATGACTGCGAGGCGTGGTATTTCAGGCCAACTGGTAAAAGAGTGTGTCACGGCTTTCAAACATATAAACCATAAAGCCTATGGGCGCCTCGAGACTCGGGACGGACTTACTAAGTACCGGTTTGAGAACCGTTTTAGCACTGGAACCGTTTGAAAAGTACCGAGTAGGCACCGGTATCAGATAAAACCCAAACGATACCCAACACTAATCACCACACAGGGAGATGAATAGAGTCGGTAGAGTATGAATAGTCGGTAGAGTATGAATAGAGTCGGTAGAGTAGAAATAGAGTCGGTAGAGTAGAAATAGAGTCAGTAGGGTATGAATAGAGTCAGTAGGGTATGAATAGAGTCGGTAGGGTATGAATAGAGTCGGTAGAGTAGGAATAGTCGGTAGAGTATGAAGAGAGTTAGAGTAGGAATAGAGTTAGAGTAGGAATAGAGTTAGAGTATGTATAGAGTCGGTAGAGTATGAATAGTCGGTAGAGTATGAATAGAGTCAGTAGGGTATGAATAGAGTCAGTAGGGTATGAATAGAGTCAGTAGGGTATGAATAGAGTCGGTAGAGTAGGAATAGTCGGTAGAGTATGAAGAGAGTTAGAGTAGGAATAGAGTTAGAGTATGTATAGAGTCGGTAGAGTAGGAATAGAGTCGGTAGAGTATGAATAGAGTCGGTAGAGTAGGAATAGAGTCGGTAGAGTATGAATAGAGTCAGTAGAGTATGAACTGGTAGATGCGTGGGGTCACCTGTCGTAGGCGCAGTCCGTTGACTCCCTGACGGTGGTGTCCCTGTTGTCTTCGATCAGCCAATTGAAGCGGGGGTCAGTCAGCAGGCGGACGTTCTGCCGGTTCTTCTTGGGCAGATAGCTGCAGTCTGCGTTGAAGTCCCCCAGGAGCATCACGTTCTACACACAGACACACACCAACCACCTTCACTACCATGTTCGACCCTCACAAACACGCACCAATGCACGTCAACTACGAACATACAACATTTTTTGTTCATTTTGCTTCCTCTTATGGAGAGGCAAAGCCTGAGATGCCATGACAACCTCATAGTGACACAATGTCATGGCTCATCTCGTTTTTGTACCTCGTTGCGCCACTTCTTCCGGACGGCGGTGAAGACGTCGTAGAGAGCGTCGATCTCTATGGTGGCGTTCTCCGGGCTGGTGTGGACCGGGATCAGGACGAAACTCTTTATGGCTGGAGAGAGAGAGCGAGAGAGAGAGAGCGAGCGAGAGCGCGCTGGTTGTCACTTCCTGATTGGTCGGCTGGTTGAACGTTGACGTTCTAGTGGAACAGGTGAGCCCTCACCTGTTGAGGGCGCCCTGAACCTCACGACGAAGGGCTCCCTGGCGAAGGCGTCCGGGCTCCCACGAAGGTTGTCCGGGTACTGGTACTGGCCCACCACCTCAGCCGTCGCAGTCCTAAAGCAGAGACACCAACCCCCCCACTGAAGCACCAGGCAGCACCGACTGGTCCCAAAGCAGAGGTTGAGACTGCTGCTGACTGCTAATCCCACTCACACCTGCGCACCGTGTTGCCAGATTGGGCCGGGAAATACGGCCCAATCTGGCAACACTGCCTGCAGGGTCATCAGGGTTTCTTTTAAATGATTACCATACTACTGTTAATTACACCGAGGTGTCAACCTTTGAGATGTTCGATAAAATGCAGACGTCTCTGGTGGGTGATTGACGGAGCCTTTCTATTGGATGAGCTCACCTGTACACGAACACATACTGCTCCTGATAGGCCGACCGGCCCAGACTCTCGCTGGACACCGAATCGTAGCGGGAGGCCCGGTAGTATCTCACAGAGGGCGAGACGGGGAGACTATCAGTACAGGACTAATACCAATACAGGATCAATACAGGACCAATACAGGATCAATACAGGACCAATACCAATACAGGATCAATACAGGACCAAAACCAATACAGGACCAATACCAATGCAGGATCAATACAGGACCAATACGGGATCAATACAGGACCAAAACCAATACAGGACCAATACCAATACAGGACCAATACCAATACAGGACCAATACAGGATCAATACAGGACCAATACCAATGCAGGATCAATACAGGACCAATACCAATACAGGATCAATACAGGACCAATACCAATGCAGGATAAATACAGGATCAATACAGGACCAATACCAATGCAGGATCAATACAGGATCAATACAGGATCAATACAGGACCAATACAGGACCAAAACCAATAGAGTGTCAATACAGGACCCATATTCAGGGGAAACGTAAACACAATGAGTAGCTGTGTGTGTGTGTGTGTGTGTGTGTGTGTGTGTGTGTGTGTGTGTGTGTGTGTGTGTGTGTGTGTGTGTGTGTGTGTGTGTGTGTGTGTGTGTGTGTGTGTGTGTGTGTGTGTGTGTGTGTGTGTGTGTGTGTGTGTGTGTGCGCGCGGAGCCGTTGTTTGTTTACCTGTTGAGTTCGGCCATCAGCTTCGGCACAGCTTTGTTTTTGCTGTCCCTCACTTCCTGAAGTACGCACACATCACAGCGGGCAATGATCTGCACACACACACACACACACACACACACACACACACACACACACACACACACACACACACACACACACACACACACACAGATAACGGGGATTAGCTGATACTCTTATCCAGTGAATGTGGTCATTGTGTGACTGAGTGACTCCGCCCACCTTGACGAGGGTCTTCATGACCTCGACGTTTTTGGATTTGCTCTCGCCGAAAACTCGGAGGTTGAAGGCACAGATCCTGAAGTCTGACGCCCCCACGACCCCCCAGAGCCCCCAGAGCGGGAGCAGGAGGAGGAAGGACCTCATGGCTGCTGACACACACAGACACACACACACACACACAGACACACAGACACACAGACACACACACACACACACACACACACACACCAATACACATGAGTACTCGGCCAAGGGACCTTTGAGCCGCTGACTGAGCCGGGAGATGCTGGGAGTATGAATGCGGTCGTCAAGCAGGACGTTTGGTCGGCCCTCGTTACCATACAGAGACCTGGGGTCAAAGGTCACGCTGTCTCACTTCCCAGCGAGACAGGGCCAATACACAGCGCCCCGACCGGTGGCTCTGAGCTCTCCCAAGACCACAAGCCTCGGGGTGCACTTCCTCTTTTTTTTTTACTTTAAAACTACTTTGAATCCTAGACTTGCTTCAGTGCTTGAATCCACTCGATCGCACGGATACAAGTTATACAATATACAGCCCATAGGCTGTGTATTGTATACAGCCTATGGGCTGTGAAACGGATCAGTAAATGTAACGTACAGAGGAGTAAAGTGAAGCTTTGCATTCTTTCCACACGAGTCACACAGACTTCTATAGGCTCGGGTTTCTGATTCCCGGTCTCTCACCCTCCCCGCTGACGCTGCTTTAACCTCCCTAAACATTAAACCGGGAAACCGCGTCAAACAATAAGCTTTGATTAGCACGAACAATACAACTCACCTTCTGCTGGCCGCAACACTTGTTGTTTGGGTCTACTTCCTTCTCCTCGATCAACAAACCTCACTTCCCCCTTGGCTTTGTGGGAGGGGCCTCTACCATCTGTGAAGAAAGATAGAGAGAGAGAGAGAGAGAGAGAGAGAGAAAGAGAGACAGAGAGAGAGAGACGGAGAGAGATAATCTGGTCATATACATCTGTTTCTGTATGAGTTCCAGTCCTCTGTGTCCACAGTCAGAACACAGTTTCCTTCAATGTTTTCGTCTGTTTGAAGGAAGGCTCTTCTCCTGGGGAAGTCCTTCTCTCGGTATCTAACTGCAACGTTCCTCCAGTCTGAGCTTCGGTTGTCTCTGGTCCACAGCATTGACAGTATCAACATTACACACAGTGCATACATATCAGCAATAGCTATAATTTAAAACCGGAACTTTGTGTTTGGTGTGTAGGCCAAGAACACATATGGAATCCAAACGTTATACCCAGTTAAGCACTAGCCTCCTGAGTGTGTTCTTAGGCCTAAATTTTTTTTTGGTTTTGTTACGGTTTCCGACCGACTCTGTCAATTTATGTGCGACCCAAATTATTTTATGAGCTTTATAAAAAAAAAATGTTTTCTTTTTTTTGATGCAAACTATAATTACGTTCTTGTACAGCACCTCTTCATTCTGTACAAGGATGAGCGAATTTTCGCGTTTTTAAATGAAAACAACCTACCTATCATTCGCTGCCGCTGGAAAATATAAAATAAATTCCCTACCTACCCATGACCTCAACTGACAACCAACAGGAACCAAACTTTTTTTTTTTTTTAGGCCTTATCTATAGAGCTGCACCTTTCCAAACATTACCTTCATGAACATTGAGACGTGTGTTGTGTGTTTTAAGTGCTTCTGGTGCCAAGGTCAACACCTTTAAGGGTTTGAGGTCGCATTAAGGGTTCACCACCTTCGGCTTTGGTTTTTTTCACAACTTAGTCAGGTACTTGTCATGGCGTGTGTGACGCGTGTGTGACGCGTGTGTGTGCGTGTGTGTGTGTGTGTGTGTGGTGCGGGTATCTCACAGACACACCACACCCACGTGATCTGATCATCTCCAGATCACATGAAGGCGGAGACGGCAATCACACACTCAGGCGGTCTCAGGCGGACTTGGGGTCAAGCAGCCAATGAGAGGGCCCCGTTGCCATGGTGATTACGTCACGACTATGGTGATTGCGTCGCGACCGTTTCAGCACGTTCCAGGAACTTATTTCCCCACAACGGCGCGCCCGAGCTGCTTTATTCTGCTTATTGTTCAGCGTATCAGCTGAGGTTGAGATATTCTTCAAGCGTGTTCTCTGAGAGCAGATTGAACCTGTGTTGTCACGTAAACCTCAGGTCAACAGGTGCATTTTTATCTGTGGTTAACGTCACATTTGTACGCAGAGAGTGTCCCTCCCGTCTCTCTAGTGTAGTCCGTCTGGAGGAAGGTCTCAGTTGCTGGTCCGGGACCTGGTCCAGTCTGTGGATCAGGACCAGGTCCAACCTGGTGGATCAGGACTAGGACCAGCCTGGTGGGTCTGGAAGGCTTCCCTCAGGTCCTCCTTCTCTGTGAGGAACCATTCAAGTCGGAGGCCAGGCAGTCGTCTACGTTTACATTCAGGGCGTTTATCAGACGCTTTCATCCAAAGCAACTTACAATCATTTAATTTGTCAGAAGAAAGAGAAACGACATATCGCTGTCGGTACAGTAAGGATGTTCATAGTACCAAGTGCCAAGCATTAACCATCACTAGGTTAACCCATTCCCCGTATACAGCAGAGATAAAAAACACTGTTTCCAAACAGGCCTCCGGTCTTTTTCACCACATCCTGGCGCTCTTATGTCAATCACCCCACCAACAATGAGCCACCAACAGTCAACATGTCCGCCCTGCTGATGCGAGAGCTAATCTGTAGCACAGCTGAGAACAAGATAAAGAACATTGATGTAAACGTGTTCCTGAGAGAAAGGAATGAAGATTAACCCAGACAGTGTGATGGAGTCCACGCGCCTCTGGTTGAGTTCATAACTACTACAGTAACGCAACGGACATACGCTACACACTACAGTTCACTATACCACACACTACACTACACAATGCTACACACTACACAACACTGCACATTAGACTACACACTACACTACGCTACATTACACGACGCATCACTACACTATAGTACAGTAGTACACAACGCTACACAAAACAGTACAGTACAGTACACTACACACTATGTTACACTATACTACAGTACACTACACAACACACTATAGTACACTACAAAACATACTATACAACAGCACCAATGGCGGTTCTACACGGGGGGCCGTGACCCTATAGAGATATCCCTGCCCCCTCCTTGCAACCCCCCAATGCTGACCAAATAAAACAATTTTGATTTCTACTGATTTTACGGAACTAATGCGACGCATCGTTTTACACGGACAAATTAGAGGGGCGCACCCAAACAACGCGCTCCTGCTGCCCGGTGAATGAGAGCTCAGCGACGAGAAAGGAGCCACGATTTCTCCTGCTGCAAGAGTCGAAGCAAAGCAAAACGATGTAATTTCGTAAGTGACTTGTTCTTGCACATAACCGTGTTACTGTAGTTCCTCGCACTGATGTTGAAGTTAAGTTAGTAAATGTCTGGTCTCGATATATTTAGATAATTAATCATATCTAAGCAAACTCATCGAATCAGAAGCGAGTATCCAAATGTCAGTGTCCTTGCTTGGTCTAGGCTACACAATGTTGTGATGTTAACCACGTATTTTCCGCCGTTTTGGCTGCTGCATGGGGATAACGAATACGTTTGAGTAAAGAGTAGTAGGCTATCTGCCCGTGTTAAGTAGGGGGCGATTGTTATCCAACGAAATCTAATGCATGCTCCTACGTTTCTTCTTATAGCAGCTATAATTAAATGAGGAAAGAAGAGTCGAACAGAAACGTTTCCTTAGAGCTCTTTAGACTGTGCAAGATTGCTGTAACCCTTCCTGCAAGCTCAACCTCTTGGTAACACAGTTTGTCCACACTGAAACTTATGAAATAAATAGGAAATGGCACATTGTTTTGCACTTCGTTGTACCCTGGAGTTTTTTTTCACATTGACACACTGTTTGTTGTACCCTCTACCGTATTTTTTATGGCCCTACCTCTCTTGCATCCTTGTGCAAAACAAATGTTGATATGATTGAGCTTATGTTTATAAAGTAATAAAGTTTATAATCTTTAAATATATTTCTTTGTTTTTTTGTGCCCCTCTGGTTAAACACTGGCCCCTCCTTGGCCCCATTGGTAAAATGTGTCTAGAACCGCCATTGTACAGTACACTACACAACACACTATACTACAGTACACAACACTAAACACACACAACACTACACACTAAACTAGACTACACACTACAATAGCGGCTAGCACTTTGTCTCCACTCAGCCTATTTATACAAACTACTGCCATCTACCGGTTCCTACTGGTTTACACTGCCATCTGCTGGTTTCTACTGGCGCCAACGAGAACACTTCTACTGCCACACCTGACGGGGGGACGTCAGGCGGCTACACGTCATGTGACGTCACAGCGTGGCGCCACGTGATCTCAACACGGGGTTCTGTACAAACAACGATCAGACGCTGTTAGATAAAAATACATTAACTTTAGTGTGTACATTTAAAGACTATACTTATTTTATATGACGTGCATATACACTTCCCCGCTAGATGATCATATAGTAAAGAGTAAAACACGCGCCACATTGGCTGCGTTCCAAATCGAATACCTTTTCTTTCTACTTGATTAGAAAGATATATAGATGGGTCCTGCAATAATCCTTAAGAGGAAATGACCGTGCCACAGAAGCTTCAGAACATACATAACACCACAAATTTCCTCAAATAGCTTCCATATTTAATCAGTCAAATTACAATAAATACTAAAAAAGTGCAAAGTTATGTTTTGTGCATTGTAAAACCTTACAGCAGCTGGTGTACAAGACCTCCTATGTCTCTCAGTTTTGCACATTGGTGCAATCAGTCTCTGACTGAAGGTGCTGTTCTGGATCACCTTCAGGGCGTGGAGTGGGTGAGTACTGGCTGTAGAGCGTACTACAGCTACCCTTACAAGTAGGTGGCAATAAATCGGGACGCACCGCAGGTGATCAGCGCACCTGGCTGTAGCGCCGCGCGGAGGACCGGGGGAGCGGGATTCCTGGCTGCAGATTGCGACATGCGACCGGACAGACGACTACAATCGGGTGTGTTTAACATACTGCCCTTTCCATACTATTTATTGGGACTTACTAAATGTTTTTCTGGTTTGGTAGTTAGTGTGGAAGTCTGGGTGTTGGAATCTCTTTCTCTTTCTCTCTCTCTCTCTCTTTCTCTTTCTCTTTCTCTCTCTCTCTCTCTCTCTCTCTCTCTTCCCCCCTGTCCCTCCCCCCTGAACTTTGAACCGCGGGGTGAGTGTGTGGGCGGGCACTGACCCGCGGAGCGAAGGACTTCACTCCACTTCAGAGTGGACAGGACAGGACTAGACCTCGAGACCAGACCGCTGAACCCCCAGAGTCCTCTAGACCAAAGACCTCCAGGCCAGACCGCTGAACCCCCAGAGTCCTCTAGACCAAAGACCTCCAGGCCAGACCACTGAACCCCCAGAGTCCTCCCGACCCGAGGCTAGACCAGGGACCCAGAGACACCAGGACCAGGACCAGGACATGGCCCAGAGACCAGCCGCGGTCTCCTCGTCCGCCGCCCGGCAGCCAGACTTCATCCACCTGAACGACCTGGCCAGTGACGCGGCCGGGGGGAAGGTGAGGACCGGGCCTGGGTCGGTGGGGGGGTTAGTGTTCAGGGTTAGGTGTTTTGCGTAGGGTGTAGTGTGCAGAGTGTAGGATATAGTGATCAGTGTTTGGGGTTAAGTGTGTTTTATTTGGAATGTAATGTGTTGAGTGTGTAGTGTTTAGAGGGGTTCAGGATATAGTGATTAGTGATCAGTGTTTTGGGTTAAGTGTGTTGTGTTAAGTGTGTTGTGTTTAGTGGAGTTCTGGCTGTAGTGATTATTGCTCCGGGTTAGTGTATCGTGTTTTGGGTTAAGTGTATTGTGTTAAGTGTGTTGTGTTTGGTGGAGTTCAGGCTTTAGTGTTTAGTTCTCCGGGTTAGTGTATCGTGTTTGGGGTTAAGTGTATCGTGTTTAAGTGTGTTGAGGGTTAGGATGTAGTGATTAGTGCTCCGGGTTAGTGTATCGTGTTTGGGGTTAAGTGTATCGTGTTTAAGTGTGTTGAGGGTTAGGATGTAGTGATTAGTGTTCCGGGTTAGTGTATCGTGTTTGGGGTTACGTGTATCGTGTTTACGTGTGTTTAGGGTTAGGATGTAGTGATTAGTGTTCCGGGTTAGTGTATCGTGTTTGGGGTTACGTGTATCGTGTTTACGTGTGTTTAGGGTTAGGATGTAGTGAATAGTGTTCCGGGTTAGTGTGTTGAAGGCGTGCTGTATCCTTTAGGAGCCTCAGTGTTTAACGACTCATCTTCTCAGGTCGTCTTTGCCACTGATGAGTGGTTCGCTCCCGCGGCCAATCTACTGAAGGTAAACACGCTACAGACACGCTAAAGACACGCTATGGACACGCTGCAAGCTACCGACACGCTACAGACAAGCTACATGCTACAGACACACTACATGCTACAGACACACCACAGGCACGCTCTCAACACGCTACAGACACGCTACAGACACGCCACAGACTCCGTCTGAACACGCTACAGACACGCTACACGCTACAGACACGCTACACGGTACAGACACGTTGTCTGTAAATCATTACAAAATGCCGTTGGTGGTGTTCTTGCTGTAACCGGAAGTGATGCTGAATGGACTTCCTGTCTGTGAGTGACAGCGGGACCCCCCCAGGTTCGAGGCGTCGGCCTTCACAGAGTTCGGGAAGTGGATGGACGGCTGGGAGACCCGGCGCAAGAGAATCCCCGGTGGGTACGAGGGCAGCCCCCCTGGGGGTAGGAGGGCTGCCCCCCTGGGGGTAGGAGGGCGGCCCCCCTGGGGGTAGGAGGGCGGCCCCCTGGGGGGGTAGGAGGGCGGCCCCACTGGGGGGGTAGGAGGGCGGCCCCCCTGGGGGTAGGAGGGCGGCCCCCCTGGGGGTAGGAGGGCGGCCCCCCCTGGGGGTAGGAGGGCGGCCCCCCCTGGGGGTAGGAGGGCGGCCCCCCTGGGGGTAGGAGGGCTGCCCCCCTGGGGGTAGGAGGGCGGCCCCACTGGCTTCTCTGGTGTTGTGTTGTGGTGTTGTGTTTAATAAATGGATTTTCGACCAATCACATCGCTCTAAATAAATTATTTCTCTCCGACCAATGCGATCCCTCGAAATATCTATATTCTTTCGACCAATGAGGTCACTCAAAATGAATAACCTTTCTCCCGACCCACAAGATCGCTTGAAATAAGTTACTTATTTAGACCAATGAGTTAGCTTGAAATATATCGTTTTTTTAGACCAAAAAAATGATTATTGTGTTGTGTTGTGTTATATTGTGTTGTTGTGTTGTGTTGTGTTGTCAGGTCATGACTGGTGTGTGGTGCAGCTGGGCGTTGTGTTGTATTGATGTTGTGTTATATTGTGTTGTGGTGTTGTGTTGTCAGGTCATGACTGGTGTGTGGTGCAGCTGGGCGTTGTGGGCGTGGTCCACGGCGTCGACGTCGACACCTCCTTCTTTACAGGAAACCACGCCCCCTACATGTCTGTCCAGGGAGCCTGTCTGGGTAGGTCGACTAACCTGGTCTGCTCTGGTTTAGTCTGGTCTAACCTGGTCTGGTGTAGTCTGGTCTAGTCTAGTCTAACCTAGTCTAGTCTAGTCTGGTCTAGTCTAGTCTAACCTGGTCTGGTCTAACCTGGTCTGGTCTCGTTTAGTCTAGCCCAACCTGGTCTGATCTAGTTTAGTCTAGTCTAACCTGGTCTAGTCTGGTCTAGTCTAGTCTAACCTGGTCTGGTCTGTTCTAACCTGGTCTGGGCTAGTCTGGTTTAGTCTGGTCTAACCTGGTCTGGTCTACCCTGGTCTGGTCTAGTCTAGTCTAACCTGGTCTGGTCTGGTTTAGTCTGGTCTAAACTGGTCTGGTCTGGTCTGGTCTAACCTGGTCTGCTCTGACCTGGTCTGGTCTGGTCTGATCTGGTCTGACCTGGTCTGGTTCAGTCTGGTCTACCCTGGTCTGGTCTAATCTTGTCTGGTCTGGTCTGGTCTGGTCTACCCTGGTCTGGTCTGGTCTGGTTCAGTCTGGTCTACCCTGGTCTGGTCTGGTCTGGTCTACCCTGGTCTGGTCTGGTCTGGTTCAGTCTGGTCTACCCTGGTCTGGTCTGGTCTGGTCTGGTCTGGTTCAGTCTGGTCTACCCTGGTCTGGTCTGGTCTGGTTCAGTCTGGTCTACCCTGGTCTGGTCTGGTCTGGTCTGGTCTGGTCTGGTTCAGTCTGGTCTACCCTGATCTGGTCTGGTCCGGTCCTACAGGGTTCTGATGTGTGTCTCCCCCCCCCAGATGCGCCCCCCAGCCTGGTCCTGGAGGGGGACCGGACCGGCACTGCGGCCAGCGACGGCCAGCTGGAGGCGGTCTCCAAGGTAACGGCTCCCTGGTCCCCGTGAGGAGCCCAGGTCCTCAGGCGGGCTCCGGGTCATTCTGAGGTTAACACGGTGCTGTGATTGACAGCTGCGCTCTGATTGACAGCTGCGCTCTGAGACCTGGAGGGTCCTGGTCCCGGAGTCCGGGCTAAACCCGGGCTACGCAGACTCCTGCCACAACTACTTCAGGGTCACCTGTCCGGACAGGATCACACACCTGCGCCTCAACATGTACCCAGGTACCACACGTCTGTCTGTCGGTCTGTCGGTCTGTCGGTCTGTCGGCCTGTCGGCCTGTCTGTCTGTTTGTCTGTCTGGTTATATTGACCAGTCTACTCGTGGAATGTACCAACTGGTTGGTTATATAGACCAGTCTACCAGTGGACCGTACCACCTGGTTCTGAGGGGTGTTGTGTTGCAGACGGGGGCGTGGCCCGGTTCAGGGTCTACGGCGTGGGACAGAGGGACTGGTCTTCAGTCCCCGCCCACCAGGAGGTGGACCTGGTGGCCATGACCAATGGAGGGGTCTGCCTTGGCTACAGCGACGCCCACTTTGGACATCCCCGCAACATGATTGGTAGGAGCGTGTGCCTGTCTGAGTGCCGTAAGCCGTCTCAGGAGGATTAGATAACATCAGGTGTTATTTAATAATCCAACGTGGGGGGTTTGAAGTCAGGGGAGGAAGTAAAATAAAATAATTCTAATTGTTAAAAAAGATACGAATAAAGTTACAATGTGCAACGACGTTTACAAAATATAAGAAATATGCAGCTCCACACAGAATGAGTATGTATGTAGTGGACTGCACCACCTGGTCCGGTCGGGGGTCCTGATACGTGGACTGTACCACCTGGTCCGGTCGGGGGTTCCTGATACGTGGACTGCACCACCTGGTCCGGTCGGGGGTTCCTGATACGTGGACTGTACCACCTGGTCCGGTCGGGGGTCCCGATACGTGGACTGTACCACCTGGTCCGGTCGGGGGTTCCTGATACGTGGACTGTACCACCTGGTCCGGTCAGGGGCCCTGATACGTGGACTGTACCACCTGGTCCGGTCGGGGGGGTCCTGATACGTGGACTGTACCACCTGGTTCGTCGGGTGTTCCTGATACGTGGACTGTACCACCTGGTCCGGTCGGGGGGGTCCTGATACGTGGACTGTACCACCTGGTCCGGTCGGGGGGGTCCTGATACGTGGACTGTACCACCTGGTCCGGTCAGGGGTCCTGATACGTGGACTGTACCACCTGGTCCGGTCGGGGGGGTCCTGATACGTGGACTGTACCACCTGGTCCGGTCAGGGGTCCTGATACGTGGACTGTACCACCTGGTCCGGTCAGGGGTCCTGATACGTGGACTGTACCACCTCCTCAGGGCTGGGGCGGGCCGCCAACATGGGGGACGGATGGGAGACGGCCCGCAGAATGGACCGCCCCAAAGAACTGAAGGTACACTCTCTCGCTCTCTCGCTCTCTGGCTCTTTAGGTGATGTAATATCCTGTGATTTTAGGTGATTTAAGGTGATGTCTGGTGATTTAAGGTGATGTCCGATGATTTAAGGGGATGTCTGGTGATTTAAGGGGATGTCTGGTGATTTAAGGTGATGTCTGGTGCTTTAAGGTGATGTCAGTTGATTTAAGGTGATGTCTGGTGATTTAAGGGGATGTCTGGTGATTTAAGGGGATGTCTGGGACTCTCTGTTTCTGTCCCCTCCCAGGTGGATGGGCGGGGCATCCTGCAGGTTCCAGGAAGTGAGTGGGCGGTGCTCCGGCTGGGTCACGCCGGGGTCATCTCCCACGTGGAGGTCGACACCAATCACTTCAAAGGTACGGTGACATCACTTCCTCTGGCAACGCCATGGTCCATTATTAATAACTGATCTGACTTATCAATAACGATTGTCCACCCCAGTGCTGATCAATACCAGTGCTCCACCCACTGTGTGTGTGTGTGTGTGTGTGTGTGTGTGTGTGTGTGTGTGTGTGTGTGTGTGTGTGTGTGTGTGTGTGTGTGTGTGTGTGTGTGTGTGTGTGTGTGTGTGTGTGTGTGTGTGTGTGTGTGTTGTTCTCCGTTCTCAGGGAACTCTCCGGACTGGTGCCGCCTGGAGGCGTGCTCTCTGACCGCCGGCCAGGAGAGCGCCGCCGCCGCCGCCGCCGCCGACGCGTGGAACTCTGGGAGCTGGAAGGTTCTGCTGCCCGCCCAGAAGGTCGGTTCCCCCCCACGGAGAACCCCCCGGGTGAAAGGGGCAGTACTCATGGTTCCCGGCATGTTAGCACGTGGCTAACGTTAGCATCTCGGCTAGCTGGTGTCAGGAAGTTTGTGGTTGTTAACTGTGGTTGGGGTCTGATTGGTGCGAACTCCAGCTTGAAGGTCCCGGGTTCAATTCCCCGCCGTCTGCGTCTGCCGCGGCATCATTGAATGGTTTAAATGTTTAAAGGTGACATTATACCACCGGGTGTGAGTTTGGTTAGCCGTTACAAGCCGTTTCGAAAAATCTGCCTCTTCTGACATCACAAGTGGGCGTGTCCACCTAGATGTGTGACGGATAGATGAGCAACGTTTGCTACAGTCCACCGGGTAGGCTGGTAGACTGATCTATCCAGCACACGTCTAGGTGGACACGCCCACTTGTGATGTCAGAAGAGGCAGATTTTCAAAACGGCTTGTAAGGCAAGTCACAGTCACACCTGGTGGCATATTATGTCACCTTAAAGCGTTTTTTATAAGCTTTATATTAACAACGTTCATGTTTTGGTCCTAATCCCCTCCCCTTTGTGTAGCTCCGCCCCCACCACCGGCATCACTACTTGGAGGCGGAGCTAGCGCTGAAGGAGGCGGTCACTCACGTGCGATTGGTCATCGCTCCGGACGGAGGGGTCAGTCGCCTGAGGCTGTGGGGGCGGGCGACGCCCATCTCGCCCGCCCTGACTCCGCCCACCGCTGTGGCTCCGCCCACCGCTGTGGCTCCGCCCTCCAAACTGTGACCTGAGAACAGGTTTTTATACTCGCCTAGACAAATATATTGAATATATTAAACCCAGAAACATATGTAGACGTTTTTGCTGTGTATTTGTGTGTGTGTGTGCAATAGCTTAAAGTGTTTGATGAAGATCTCCACCTGCCAGCTACTCTTCCTCATCACCACCCTCGTCTTCCTCGGATGAGGAAGGAGCCGGAATGGAACCGACGACCTCAGGGGACGGACTCTCTCATGCATCACGCAGAACGTGTTAGACCAAGATACCGTGACGTGTTATCCGTATGTTTCTGTACCGTCGATGTGAGCTGGTCCTCGTGTGATTGAATATTGCATTTTGTAATTTTCCATAACTGTGGAAAATTGTTCGGTGAATAAATACACACTTTAATACTAACCAAGACTAAGGCTTTTGTTTACTGGGGGCCTTTTCCTGTTTGTGTTTATTTCCTATTTCATTTTACTCTATTTTTACTTTATTTTTTAACGTAACGTCTGATACGTAATACAGAGATGGTACACAGGAGGCAACCGTGTGTGTCTGTGTGTCTGTGTCCATAAAGTTTCCAGTAGCACAGGTTCAATCACAATATGTCCTTGCTACCCTACATATAATGGTTGATAGATTCCCAGGATTCTCTCTCTCTCTGACTCTGTCTTTCTCTCGCTTTCGCTCTACTGTCGTTGCTATGCCAACGAGTCAGCCTCACCCTTTGACTTGTAATTGAGACATTCAAATATTAACTTGATCAGTTAACTTGAGGTTTGATTCATATCCAGTGTCCAGGGTAGGGGTTTGTTGTGATTGATATCTTTTTCTAGTGAATCTGCGGTCCTGCGGTCCACCCATTCTCAACACCCTTTATCTTCACATTATCGATCGTTTTTGCTTAGGTTTGTTTTAGTTATTGCTTTCGGGTTTTGATTTGATCGGTTTGTTCCAGAAGGGGGCGCCAGAGGACGGGAGTTGAGTTCCCACACGGTGTCCGTGATTCATCCAACCGTGTGAGTGAATGTGTGTGTTTGTTGTGTATGAAATGGAAAACAATTTATCCCTTCAATTTCTTATAACCTCTTCCTGAATACCTTGCATTTTTGCAGTCATTTAACATGTTTACCGTCAGTAGAACTCATTCACATTTCCCAACATGATGCTTTAACTTAGAAAATATGCCATTTAATGATGCCAGCACAACATGTAGCAGGAGAGATGTTTGAGACTGGGGAAGCCTTCTATCCATATATGGTCGCGTCAGGAAGTAGAGGGAGGAGCCAGCGAGGTTATCTACATATAGATGTCTGCTCTACAACTCATTGGTCAAACTCAGCCTCTCTTCTTTCCTGGTGGAGCCTGTAGTCTCTCTCTCTCTCTCTCTCTCTCTCTCTCTCTCTCTCTCTCTCTCTCTCTCTCTCTCTCTCTCTCTCTCTCTCTCTCTCTCTCTCTCTGGGTGGTCGGTTCTAGAGAGGTGTTGAGCCTGATTCCTGACTGAAGTTCAGAATGAAACAGGTGCATACACAAACACACACACACACTCTCTAATCCCCGAAGCGCCCCGAAGTGTGTCAGTTTGTGCGTGTCAGTGTGTGTGTGTGTGCGTGTCAGTGTGTTTGAGTAAGGTGCGTGTATTCGATTTGTGTGAAGCTCTCCTATCTTCCTCCTCTTCCTCTTCCCTTCATTCTTTCTGATCGTCTCTTATTCACCTCTGATCCGTCATGGCGTCCGCCCGGCTGGACGTTACCATGGAAACACACACACACACACACACACACACACACACACACACACACACACACACACACACACACACACACACACACACACACACACACACACACACACACACACACACACACACACAGTGACAGTGACGTACAGCTGCGCAGGCTGCTCTTGGACCTGACCTCTGACCCCGTCTGGGCTGGCTCAGTTGCTCACCGGACGAGGGTGTCAGCCGTCGGCCAATCACGGCGCAGAACCAAATGAGCCAATTAGCTCCCTGTGTGGCCTGGAGAGAGAGCGTTTGTGTGTGTGTGTGTGTGTGTGTATGGTGTTGGTGTGCGGGTGAGTGTGTGTGTGTGCGGGCGATGAGGGGGGGAAGGGGGGGTCAGAGATGTCACCCTAAACATACACATCCTTCATCCTTCATGAAGGACAATATCTGTCTCACACACACACACACACACACACACACACACACACACACACACACACACACACACACACACACACACACACACACACACACACACACACACACACACACAACCTGATCACATTTGCACATATTCTTTAATTGAGGCGTTTGTCACGGGCAAAGGGATTGTGGGGGGCGTGGCCTGTTGCCGAGCGATGATGAAGACGGAGCGCGCTCAGACCGCCGTTGTCCGGGGTCCATGTTGGAACAACATCACATCCATCACACCGCACCCCCGGGGACACGCACACACGCACGCACGCACACACACTCAGAGACACACACAGAAACACACACACGGGCACACACACACACACACGCATACACACACACTAACTCACACACACAGACACACACACATTTACACACAAACACACACACACACACACACAGAGAAACACACAGAAACACACTCACACACACATATGCACACACTAACTCACACACAGACACGCACACACACACACAAACACATGCACCCAAACTCAGAGACACACACAGAAACACATGGGCCCGCACACAGGTACAAACAAAAACACAGACACACACGCACACACACAGAGACAAACACATGTGCACACAGAGACGCACACAGAGATGCAGACGCTCATACACTGATGCAGACACACACACACACACACACACACACACACACACACACACACACACACACACACACACACACACACTAGGATTCCCTACCTTACCCTCTGACCTCCCCTGATGTGTGTGTGTGTGTGTGTGTGTATCGTTGTGTACCTGTGGGTCCCGGGTCGCCGTGGTCTGCTGGCCTCGGTCGGGCGATGCTCGTCGCAGATAGCTCCTGAACCCCCCCCTGGGAGGGAGGGGCTGGCACCAGGCGGGGGGACGGGGGGGGGGACGCTACCGCCAGCCCCCAGAGAGACGGGCTGCTAGATGAGGGACGGGGGAGACAGGGGGGGAGGGGTTGTGGTAGGGGAGACTCACACAGTATACACTGTACACACACACACACACTGTACACACACACACACACACACTGTACACACACACACACACACACACACACACACACACACACACACACTGTACACACACACTGTACACACACACACACACACACACACACACACACACTGTACACACACACACACACACACACATACTCACAAAATGTTTTGACATACACACACATACACTGTACATGCACTGTACAAACACGTACACGTTGTATACACACACACACAAACTACACATATACCCTGACAAGACACGAAGACACACTAACGCACACACACACACACACACACACACACTGTACACACATCCACACACACACATACACACACACACACACAATGTAAACATACACTCATTCACTTACGCGCCACCTACTCACTTACACACACACACGCACACACACACACACACACACACACACACACACACACACAAGCTGAACCCAAGCCGTAACTCTTTTCTATCACCGTGGTGACAGGTCGCTTACCTCTGTGCAATCTGTGGCCTCTGATGATGTCACGTGATGATGTCACATGACGATGTAAGGTGATGACGTCACGTGATGTCACGTCATGGTGTCACGTCATGATGTCACGTGGTGAATTCACCTCTGGTTGATGAGGTGGAGGAGGAGGTGGAGGAGATGCAGGAGTAGGAGAAGGTGGAGGAGGAGGTCGAGGTGGAGGAGGAGGTGGAGGTGGAGGAGAAGAACGTTGTGAACTGCTGGTCCGGTGGAGCTCCTCCGTCTGCTCCTCCTCCTCCCACTCCTCTACCTCCTCCTCCTCCTCCTCCACCTCTCTCTCCTCCTCCTCCCTCTCCCCCTCCTCCTCCACCTCCCTCTCCTCTCTCTCCCTCTCCTCCTCCACCTCCCTCTCGTCCTCGTCCTCCTCCTCCTCCCAGTAGATCAGGTTTCTCCCCGGGAACCAGAGACCCAGGATGGCTCCAGGCCCGGGCCCCCCCCCCTCCCCTCTGACCTCCCGGACCCCCGACAGGTGGGGCCCCAAAGGGCCCCAAGGGGCTGGCCGGGGCGTTGGATGATGACAGATATACTAATTATGTGGGGTCATTAATCAGCTCCTCTCCAGGGCCTCTCCAGGACCGGTCCGGTCCAACAGGGCCTCTCTAACGGGACCCTGGATTATAAGGGCTCTGGACCGGTTCAGACCAGTTCAAGCTTCGGTACGTGACTGGACACACACTTCACAAGACACACAGTGTTCTACACACGACACACAACACGCTACACACAACACACAACGCGCCACACACAACGTTCTGCACACGACACACAACGCGCCACACAAAACATACTACACACCACATGCCACACACAACACGCTACACGCCACCAATCATCCAATCAGCCGCGCTGACAGCTAAATGCCAGAACATGGATTTACATCAGCATCACCTGGGGCCCACTGCTGCCATGGGAACAGGACATCCCACAATGTGTACGATGGGGGAGAGCGGTTAGGTTGTAGTCACGGCGGCGATCGGCTGTCGATTGTAGGCATCCCCTCTCCCTTCATATCTCTCTCTCTCTCTCTCTCTCTCTGTCTCTCTGTCTCTCTCTCTCTCTCTCTCTCTCTCTCTCTCTCTCTCTCTCTCTCTCTCTGGGCGTCATAGGGAGTCCAGACAGGCGTAGATATGTGGAGGGATGGACATAATAATAATAATACATGAATACAGAATAGATAGATATGTAAATATCTGGTGTTTTCATTACCTGCTCTAAACGATGACGGATCGAGCGGACCCAATCTGAGGCCGTCACCCATTCATCATGTCACACGCAAAACTCAGGCTTTCTCTCTCTCTCACTCTCTCTCTCTCTCTCTCTCCATCTCTCACTATGTCTCTCTCTCCCTCTCTCTCTCTGACTCTCTCCATCCCTCACTATGTCTCTCTCTCCCTCTCTCTTTCTTTGTGTGTGTATTTCTCTGTGTGTTTGTGTGGGTTAAATGCGCGAACATCTCTGCCCGTCCAGCGCTCGTCCGATGGTCCACAAAATCGTATTTATGCTTTGATGGGAGGGGGAAGGGGAAGTGGGTGGTAGTATTCAAATGTAACTCCTTCCTACGTAGGGTAACTGCAGGCGGGGTACTTTCAGAAATGCTTGTCTCATTCAAAAAATAATTTACCTCAAAGTTTGTATGCGTGAGGGAGCACCAGAGACCCAAAACAACACCCCAAATCCCAGGTAAGCTGGAGTGTTGTTGGTGGATCAGGACCCAAAAGCTCAAAAGCTCGCCAACAGGCCCCTCCTCCCAGCGCCGTCCCCCCCCCCCCCCCCCCCCCCGTAACCATGACAACAATAGATTGCATCAGGGGTGCAATCAACGCCCAAGATGATAAAATGATGCAATTTCTCCCTTCAGTGGATGTGAGGAATCAGCTGGCAGCAGGCAGCCCCACGATGCTCAGTATTGATCCGCAGCCGATCGACCAATAGACACGCAGAGGGGGGGGGGGGGTGACCTAGTCCTTGACCTTGACAAACTACCATCCTCCAGGACAGATAGAGAGAGGAAGACAGAGAGAGAGGAGGGGGACAGAGGGAGAGAGAGAGAGAGAGGAGGGGGACAGAGGGAGGGAGAGAGAGAGAGAAGCGGGACAGAGGGAGAGAGAGGGAGAGAGGAGGGGGACAGAGGGAGGGAGAGGGAGGAGGGGGGAAGAGAGAGAGAGAGAGGAGGGGGGAAGAGAGAGGAGGGTGAGGTGAGGCTTGATCATTGAGTTGTGATTGTTCCTGTATTCTGTGCATCCGGCAGAGGTCACAAAGTCACCTGTTTAATAAATGATAACAGAGACACCTGCACTTACTACACAACTGTGCAGATAAATAATCAATCCTTATAAATTATTACACACAGTGTCGCTCCGCATCACAACGCGACAGATCAGTCTGACACACAAAGAGCCGTTTGTGTGTCTGTCTGTCTGTGTGTGTGCATGCTTGAGTGTGTATGCGTTTGTGTGTCTGCATGCATGCATGTGTGGGCGTGTGTGGTTGTGTGCGTCCGTGCGTTCGTGCGTGTGTGTGTGGGTGCCTGTGCGGCCCCTCAGCTCTGGTCCTCCTCATCGTCCTCCTCCTCCTCCTCGTCCTCCTCTTCCTCCTCTTCCTCCTCTTCCTCCTCTTCCTCCCCTTCCTCCTCTTCCTCCTCTTCCTCCTACTCCTCTTCCTCCTCGTTCTCCTCTTCCTCCTCCTCGTCCTTGTCTCCTCCTCCTCCTCTTCCTCCTCGTCTCCTCCAGTCACTCAGCAGACGCCCCGTCTAACGAGACAGTGAGCTCAGAACCAGGTCGTCAGGTCATCAGGTCAGGGAGGGGTCAGGGGTCAGGGGTCACCCTCCTCTAGGATGCCTGCCGCCGGACTCTAAACTTTGGGGATCAATCCCACAACCCTCCGCTACACCCAAACCACCAGAGCCTCCTGGTCTACACCCAGTATACCCACTACTCCCAGTACACCCCAGTAGCCTTCCTCAAGACCCCCGTCAATCTCCTCATCCTCATAATCCACGAGCAGCCGGCCTCCGATCGCTGATCAATACCTTATCAAACCCCCCTCCCCTGATCAGCTGATCAATAGGACCCTCTACCCCCCCCGATCAGCTGATCAATAGGACCCCCCCCTCCCTCCCCTGATCAGCTGATCAATACGACCCCCCCCTCCTCCCTCCCCTGATCAGCTGATCAATAGGACCCCCCCCTCCCTCCCCTGATCAGCTGATCAATAGGACCCCCCCCCCCCCTCCCCTGATCAGCTGATCAATAGGACCCCCCCCTCCCTCCCCTGATCAGCTGATCAATACGACCCCCTCCCTCCCCTGATCAGCTGATCAATAGGACCCCCCCCTCCCTCCCCTGATCAGCTGATCAATACGACCCCCTCCCCCCCCTGATCAGCTGATCAATAGGACCCCCTCCCCCCCCTGATCAGCTGATCAATAGGACCCCCTCCCCCCCTTGATCAGCTGATCAATAAGTCCCAGGTCTCTGATCAGGACTCCTTTATTGATCGGTCGTCTCTGATCGGTCCCCGGGTCGCCAGGCAGCGGGAGCAGCCTCGTTATGACGAGCTGCCCCCCCCCAGGGCAGCCTGGGGGGGGGCAGGGGGGGAGGGGGGGTGGGAGATCGATGGGGGTATGGGGGGGTCTCTCTGGGAGATCGATGGGGGGGGGTTTGTGTGTGTGTGAGTGAGTCTGGTATGGGGCGTGGTGATTGGACGTGAGGGATGTCCTTACTTCCTGGAGATGTGCTGCATCACCATGACAACCACCTGCAGCCGATGCATCACATGCAGGTTATCAGTGACCCCTGAGCCCTGACCCCGCCCCTCCAGGTCAATGGTCCCAGCCTAGAACCCTGATTGGTTAACGCTGCAACACGCGCTAAAACACACACTAGTAGATGACACAATAGAAACATCACAAATAATCCACACACAGACACACAACACAACACACTGGCTCCTCCTCCTACCGTGTGTGGGTGTGTGTGTGTGGGTGTGTTTCTGTGTGTGTGTGTGTGTGTGTGTGTGTGTGTGTGTGTGTGTGTGTGTTTGTGTGTGTGGGTTTGCCTGCGTGCGTGTGTGTGTGTACACGCGTTTCTGTGTGTGTGTGCCTGCGTGTGTGTGTGTGTGTGTGCGTGTGTGTGTGTGTGCCTGTGTGTGTGTGTGTGTGTGTGTGTGTTTCTGTGTGTGCGTGTGTGTGTATGCCTGTGTGCCTGCGTGCGTGTGTGTGTGCGCTGCAGTGGGATCAGCTGATGGTATCGGGAGGTGACTCATCCCAGGTTGTAGTATCGCAGTGTGGCGATGACATCATCAGACATGACGAGTGGATGGGTGAGCGGAGAGCAAGAGACCGCCCCTCCCTCCAGACTCTGGCCATGTGACCGTCCTAGGATTGCCATTACCCAGAATGCATTGCATCATGCTGACCCCATGTTAAAGCGTAGGTCTGAGGTCTGTTTTCTTGAATTATAAATCACTTCATTATGTAAATATTTATTTACGGTGTCTACTTTTATCCAAAGAGACAGCTTTCAGCTACAGGTCGTTAAGGAGCAGGTAGGGGTTGGACAGTACAGAGACAGGTCATTGAGGAGCAGGTAGGGGTTAGACAGTACAGAGACAGGTCGTTAAGGAGCAGGTAGGGGTTAGACAGTACAGAGACAGGTCATTAAGCAGCAGGTAGGGGTTATACAGTACAGAGACAGGTCATTAAGGAGCAGGTAGGGTTAGACAGTACAGAGACAGGTCATTAAGGAGCAGGTAGGGGTTAGACAATACAGAGACGGGTCTTTAAGGAGCAGGGGTCAACTTGCTTTGGACTGGGATTGGAACTGTAACCCAAGTTTGTGTGAATCATAAATATTGATTCATAAACCTGTGGGAACAACTCAAGTGCATTCCTTTAAAGAGCCTTTAAAGTGTCTCTCTCTCTCTCTCCCTTCGCTCCCTTTCTCTCTCTCCCTCTCTCCCTTTCTCTCTCCCCTCAGGCATTCGGAATCGGTTCTCATGCCATTGTGATGACATCACCGCAAAAAGCTTACTGACACAATACCTGTCATTACCACTCCTCCTCCCCCTCCTCCTCCTCCAACTCCTCCTCCCCCTCCTCCTCTTCCTCCTCCTCATCCTCCTCCCCCTCCTCAACCTCCTTCTCCTCCTCCTCCCCCCCCTCCTTCTCCCCTTCTCCTGAAGTGGCAATAGTTATCTTGTCTTTAGCGGATTGACTAATTAAGGTGTTTGCTGCTTAAATGC
>NC_079432.1:2037517-2052517 GCF_026213295.1 Gadus chalcogrammus
CGGTCTGTCTCTCTGTCCTATCTGTCTTCTATTGCCCTTATTAAGTCTAGCGGGGCTTGACAGACAGGAAGTCAGGCAAACAGGAACTCAGTCCCACAGGAAGTGGCGCTGGACCAGGACTAACTCTGGGGGGGGGGGGGGGGGGGGGGTGGTTGTGACATCACGAAAGGTTCGACACTGCATGGCCGTCTCGGTGACCTCTGACCTTCATGTCTATCCATCTGGGGGGGAGGGAGGTCGCCTAGGGCGAGGGGTGATGAATGGCGTCAGTGTTAGCTATAGCATTACACTATTCTAATGGAAAGACCGATCACTACCTCCAGTACTCAGGTCAAGGAGCACGGCGGTTGTTGTGGACTTCTGGTTCTTCGTTCTTCGTTTCGGTCATTTCTTTCCCAGTAGGATCTAACTGTTTTATTTGTACTTCTCTTATTGTTTAATAAGGTCGGATTGGGTTCCTGTTGTTGGTCTGTTGGGGTCAGGTTGTGGGGTCAGGCGGTGGTCAGACGCTGGAAATAGAAATGTGGAGTTTTTAACAGTCTCGTCTTGTCGTCATGTAAACTTAGGACTCTGCTGCTGCGCTGTGGAATAAACCAGCTCGGTGGCGCCACCTCATGGACGCTGAGGTAATCGCAGGGTGTTCCTAAATGTATTACAGTCAACTAAATCCAGTTAGAAAAAGAGCTAACCTCTAGTCACATTATGAGTGACACAGTATTTCTCTGGTTGTCCTTCTAAACACACATATATTTCATATCATAGTCTTTAATGTATAAGAATGACTATTATTTAAAACAACATTCTTGAAAATTATCAATCCATCCATCAATCAATTTGTCCTCTAATGTTACGTGGTTTAGGGAACCTGGGAACCAGACGAGCCTGACAGGTAATTGTATTTATTACAGGGCTCTTCGCAATGCCGTCGTTCACTTGAATGGGCCCTTCACAACGTGTACCATGTACTAATAAAATCGAAGTTTTCTCTTTTCAAATCGCCACCTCAAGCGTTTTATTAGCCGTTTTATTTATTTATTTATTGCAGAAGGAGGGGTGGGCAGCTGAAAGGAGTGAAACAAACGTTGTTTCGGCAAAGGCATCCGAGAGGGCTCAGTGCACGGCTCCTTTAACTTCTTGTGTCCGAGGTTTTTCCTTTTACGTAACATGAACACGTTGATGGTTTTTAGGCACTGTGGTGACTTTTTATCACTAAAAGTCGCCGAGGGATTTGTAAACAGATCTCTCGCTTATGATGCTAAAATGCTAACAATGCTAGAAAACGAGAATATTTCTACATCCGGTACGTCATGCACTGGGGCGTGGCTAGGCCCCCATGGCGTGGCAAATCTCTCCTTGATGGTGCCCTGCGCCATTCATGGACAAGGCAGTTTTCATAGGAACGAATGGGCGGCATTCTTTAATCCGCTGTCCTTTCTTCAATATGTCCATGACCTTTTGCCGTCTTTCGTAACACTCCGCAAATAGTCCGGTAAATTATCAACCCCAGCGTAATAATAATAATATAATGATACATTTCATTTATAGTGCACTTTTCATCCAAAGATCTCAAAGTGCTACAGGTTAAAGCAAAAATAAAAATAAAAAGGGGGTTTAAAAACATCTAAGAGTGTGAGCCAAAGGTTTTTTAAAAAAATAAATATTTTAAGACCTTTTTTAAAGCAATCAGTGGATTGTGGTGCCCTCGAGGTGTCAGGGAGGGCATTCCACAGGTGTGGGGCGCCAGCACTGAAGGCCCTATCTCCCATGGTCCTAAGATTGGTTCTGGGTGTGTGGAGGAGGTTAGAGTGAGTGGAGCGGAGGGAGCGTGTTGTGTTATGTAGGTTGAGAAGTTTTTTGAGGTAGGGGTAGGGGGGGGCATGTCCATGGATACATGGTGAGTGAGGAGGGAAACCTTGTACTCAATCCGGGTGGAAACCGGAAGCCAGTGGAGTGAGTGGAGGATGGGGGTAATGTGCTCATGCTTGGTTGCCAAGCGACGTCAACCGCTTGGCAACACGTAGGCGTAGCCGTATAGTAAGCGGGATAATGTAAAGAACGTTGCCGGTTATTATCGAAAATAAGCCCCTTCAGGCCGAAGCAAGACACCTCCGCTTCTCGTCGGTGTCCGGTTCGCCCTGTCGGGGCTTATTTTCCCGGCCGGCGTTCTATACATTATCCCTTAGATATTGGCTGACGGTTCAGGTTATTTGGGTCTAGTAGTGAGCGGTGTCCACCAGGTGGCGCCACAGCTCCGCCCGCTGGCCCAGAGCTCATTAGTCAAAGCTCTTGCAGCTGAATGACTTCTTTCAACACAGGTGATTCTGTCTCTTCAGCGACGAGCGAAATACTCGTTTTAAAATCCAAAAGAAAAGTTGTGGGGTGGTTTGCTGTTGGGCATAAGGTTAACACTACTCATCGAACCAACTAGAAACACTTCGTATATGTGTGTTCCTGCCAGTGTCGCGCTTGAGGAGCAGCGTCTACGGTGCACGGTGGGTCGGGGTTCATGTTGGACTGTTTGTGTTGAGACTCTACAATCACGTGTTTTAAGAGCCAGACTGTTTGCTCTGAGATGTTTATTTACAGTACTTTAGTAGAATAAACTCGAATTTCCTGCCGTCCGAGCTCCTCTTCGGATGCGGGTCCACTCGTTGTGAAACGATTCATCTACTGAGTCAGATCCTCCGTGACCTGCTGACCACAGAGCCGACCGGGGAGAGAGCGTCACTGTTCTGGTTTATTTCTGCACGGTTTGTCGCCCTTTGTCACGTTAATGACATTTCTTACTGTGTGTTTGTAAGGTTGACCAAACCTTGATTAAAAACATAATCCTGACATCCGTCATTACTCTCGGCATCTCTTCGTTGTGAGTTATAATATATAATCTATAGATTGTGTTTAATGCTGCTGGCTTGAATGGCTCTATTTCTCTCCCTCTTTCGTTTTTCTTTCTTTTTCTCCAAGGTTCTGTCGGTATGTCCACCTGGTACCAGTCCGGCTGTGGGCCCAGTGTGGCTCCGCTGGTTTCCTGTAAACTCTGCCTTGGGGACTTCCCCTCAGATCACATGACCACCGTCAGCCAATGCAGATGCGTCTTCTGCACGCTGGTCAGTAACCGTGGCGACCCCGTGTCCAGACCATAATAACGATGATGCATATTAAATACAGACTTGAAGGTACCATGACCTCCTGGGTGTAGAAGCAGCTCCAGGCTGGACTCCACGGAGCCATGATCACAGCTGATGTTGTTCCTCTGAGCGCTAAACAGGCCTCCATGTTGGATCATGGGTTGGAACGGTTCCTCACTAGAGGTTCTGTTCTCCTCACTAGAGGTTCTGTTCTCCTCACTAGAGGTCCTGTTCTCCTCACTAGAGGTCCTGTTCTCCTCATTAAAGGAGAGGTTCTCTTCTCAGTAGCGGTTCTGTTCTCATTAAAGGAGAGGTTCTCTCCTCAGTAGAGGTTCTGTTCTCCTAATTAAAGGAGAGGTTCTCCTCTCAGTAGAGGCTCCTCCTGTGCTTCCCCAGTGTCTGAGGTTCTCCTCCTGTGCTCCTCCTCAGTGTCTGAGGTTCTCCTCCTGTGCTCCTCAGTGTCTGAGGTTCTCCTCCTGTGCTCCTCAGTGTCTGAGGTTCTCCTCCTGTGCTCCTCCTCAGTGTCTGAGGTTCTCCTCCTGTGCTCCTCCTCAGTGTCTGAGGTTCTCCTCCTGTGCTCCTCCTCAGTGTCTGAGGTTCTCCTCCTCTCCTCCTCCAGTGTCTGAGGTTCTCCTCCTGTGCTCCTCCTCAGTGTCTGAGGTTCTCCTCCTGTGCTCCTCAGTGTCTGAGGTTCTCCTCCTCGCCTCCTCCAGTGAGGTTCTCCTCCTGTGCTCCTCCTCAGTGTCTGAGGTTCTCCTCCTGTGCTCCTCAGTGTCTGAGGTTCTCCTCCTGTGCTCCTCAGTGTCTGAGGTTCTCCTCCTGTGCTCCTCAGTGTCTGAGGTTCTCCCCCTCTGTTCCTCCTCAGTGTCTGAGGTTATCCCCCTGTGTCTGAGGTTCTCCTCCTCCTCTCCTCCTCAGTGTCTGAGGTTCTCCTCCTCCTCTCCTCCTCAGTGTCTGAGGTTCTCCTCCTGTACTCCTCTAGTGTCTGAGGCGCTACGTGTCGCTGCTCCTCTCGGAGGGCCTGGAGGCGGAGGTGAGCTGCCCCGACGCCGCCTGTCCAGAACGGGGCCGGCTGCTGGACACGGAGGTACCGTCTCTCCACCAATCAGAGCGCCGCCTGCCCCCCAGCCTGGGGTCAGAGGTCGTGTGACCCCACGCTGGGACCGAAGGTCAGAGGTTAAAGAGGCTTGTGTTCCGTTTCAGATCGAGGTCGTGGTGGAGCCGGAGAGCATGAGGAGGTACCGGAGGCTGCGCTTCGAGAGGGGTGAGCTAACTCTGCTAGCGCTGTATCATGCTAACTAGCCACCAACAGCAGGCCGCTCTTTGAGGGAGGTGAGCTAACTCTGCTAGCAATGTCATGCTAACTAGCCGCCAACAGGAGGCTGCTCTTCGAGAGAGGTGAGCAAACTATGCTAGCACTGTATCTTGCTAACTAACTTTATTGACGCTTCAATAAACGGATTACTTTAGTTTCTTGTTTTGAATTTCCAGTTTCTGACCGGACCACTAGCGCCGTTGCCATGGCGATGTGTAGCGCCGTTGCCATGGGGATGTGTAGCGCCGTTGCCATTGGGACGTGTAGCCTGGTCGGTGGTTCTGAGGGTCGACTTCCTGTCCCGCAGAGGTGCTGCTGGACCCGGGTCGGACCTGGTGCCCCGCCCCTTCCTGCCAGGCCGTCTGCCGGCTGCAGGGGGCGGAGTCAGCGGCGCCCCAGGCCGTGGGCTGTCCCGGCTGCGGGTTGGAGTTCTGCTCCGCCTGCCGGGCCCAACGGCACCCGGGCAGAACCTGTCCGGACCCCAGCGGAACCGTCGGCCGCTTCCTGCCGGGGGAGCACAGGTGAGAGAACTGGTTCAGGAGGACCTGAGTGTAGTACCGGGGTTCTCCAGAGGGGGGCGCTCTGGACTGCTGAACTCCTGAAACCCTTTTCGGTAAAGGGGTATGGAGTAGTATTGTAGAGGGGGTACACTGGTAGAAAGAGTTAGTCCACTGGTCTGAAGGCTCCGGTGGGCGGACAGTAGCCTGGCTATGGCCAGAAAATGACAGGCGCTTCCCCAGACCAAGCTCAATCTATGATTGAGCTTGGTCTGGGGAAGCGGCCGTCATTTTCTTCAGCACAAGAGGCGTGATCAACGGGCCTAGCTCGACTGACTCTGTACGCGATTGGATGCTTGCCGTCGCTTCCCTGTCGTCATTGTGTTAAACCAGCCAATAGCGCGCCAGGGGGAAAAGCCAGCTTGGTGATTGGCTCCCGCAAAAACATATCGGAAGCAGAAAAGAAATGTATTGCTCTCCTCCAGACCCTTCTGCAGGGCGGACTCCAATCGCCGGCAGAATAGGCGGGGCTACCCAGTCTAGCCGGGCAGTGCAGTGCGTCGGGTCTTAAGCACCCAGCCTAGAGGTTCTGGGTTCGATCCCCAGGGTAGCATGAAGCGTCTCAGGGACTTCATCAGGTCTAGCCCCTGCTGCTCCTGGGGGCTGACGTAGCGTTCACTGAAGGTTGTGTTGGGTCTTCCTGCTGTGGGGGCGGGGTCTCGCTGCAGCTCGCTGATGGAGGGGGGCGTGGACGACCCGGTGAAGCCCTGCCCCCGCTGCCAGGTGTTCATCCAGAGGGACCAGGGCTGCGCTCAGATGACCTGCAGGAACTGCAAACACTGCTTCTGCTGGTACTGCCTGGACTCCCTGGACGTGAGGACCTCCTTCCTCCTCTCCTGGCTCTCCTCCTCGCTGCTCCTCCACCTCTTCCTCCTTCTGCCTCTCCTCCTCTCTGCTCCTCCTCCTCTTCCTCCTTCTGCCTCTCTGCTCCTCCTCCTCTTCCTCCTTCTGCCTCTCCTCCTCTCTGCTCCTTCTCCTCTTCCTCCTTCTGCCTCTCCTCCTCTCTGTTCCTCCTCCTCTTCCTCCTTCTGCCTCTCCTCCTCCTCCTCTTCCTCCTTCTGCCTCTCCTCCTCTCTACTCCTTCTCCTCTTCCTCCTTCTGCCTCTCCTCCTCTCTGCTCCTCCTCCTCCTCCTCCCCTCTGCTCCTGTCTGTAGTTTTTTGCATTTAAATCCTCAGTCCCTCAATTGAACTTCAATTTAAAGCTTTATTGCAATTTGAGAATCAAACGGGTGACCAAATGTGTTGCCTTGTTGTGAACCCTCTGGCCACAGATGTTTAGGAACTCTTGTAGCTGCTCTATTCCATTATAATTCTCTCTCTCGTTCTTTCTATCTATCTTTCTTCCCCCCCCCCCCAGGAGGACGTCCTGCTCATCCACTACGATAAGGGTCCCTGCAGGAACAAGCTGGGCCACTCCAGAGCCTCAGTCATCTGGCACCGCACGCAGGTACGCCTCTCACGTTACGCTCCTGCCCTGTGGTCTCTGCTGCCCCCTGCTGGGGACGAAACCGCAACTACAGTTGGAACCAATTACGGGGACCAGGTGATGGAAGCCCTGTGTTTTTACCAGGGCCGAGTTCACAGAGCTTTGCTGGTGGGATGAATACACATGCTATACATGAACCTCCTAAGATGGCGCAATTTTATTGGGTCACTATCTCGGGATATTGGGCAATATCCCATGAGGTCTCAAACTCAGGATATTGTTTTCATCTCTTCATCGCATCACGCTAATAACAACAAATAAACCTCTGATAAAAACAAATGAATCCCGGCAATTTTTGTTATTTTGTTTATTTTTGGAGTGTTCACGTGTAGTATATACTAAAACAATTATTCACCTCAGGCTCCATGAATAGGGAGGAATAGCCCCCGAGGCCGAAGGTCGAGGGGGCTATTCCCCACTATTCACTTAAATATACATGTACTTTATTAATGTGTGTGACCTGTGACCTGTGTGCAGGTAGTCGGTACGTTTGCTGGCTTCGGGTTCATCTTGTTGGCCGCCTCCCCCTTCCTGCTGCTGGCCGCGCCCCTCTTCTTCTGCTGCCCGTGGAACCGCAGCAGGCGGGCCGACGACCCGCTGCCCACCTAGCAACGGTAACCCACGGTAACGCCAGCATCCCGGCCCCGCGCTATCCCCTGGGGACATCTCTGCTGCCCAAGGGTCGAAAGTCGCGGTGTGTCCGGGTTCCGGGGGTCAGGTGTGTTCTGTTGGACAGAAACCGTCCAGATGTCTCCCTGCTGTTTATTATGGTCTGGTCGTCCATCACTTGAGGCAGAACAATGCGCTGCAGTACTGAGTCTGAGCAGAGGGGGGCGCTTTTCCCGCAGCTTCATTTTCCACTCCTATCAACTCTAAACTAATCCGACGTCTCCATGGCGACTTGTCTCCTAGCAACGGGATGAGACCCCGCCCCCAGGGACGTCCCCAGCATCTGCTCTGTTGCCGTTTGAAACCAAACCACGAGTGTTGTGTTTTGAAATGGTAAAGTGTTGAACTCTGCTGCCACGGTGACTTTAATTGTTTTATTTATTGTTTTATTTTGTACTAAACTTTTAATGAGAAACGGATGAAGCAGAAAGTGTCTCTTGGATGCGCTGCATGTTCGTTTCAAGAATTTTTAAATGATTGAGAGTGATCCAATGTGCACTTTATTTGTATATTCCTGTATTATATGTTGTCATTAAATTATTTTTGATCTGAAATATCGTGTTGCATGAGTTACAGTTTCCAGGAGTCCATTAATAACATCACACATGGGCGTGGACACCCAGGATGGAAGCCAGTGGCCAGCTGAGCTGTCCATCACACGTCAGGGTGGACACGCCCATGAGTGATGTCACAGAGGGGCTCGATTGGCTCAGTGTGGCTCAAGAGGTAGCGCGGGTTGGCCGGTAACCGGGAGGTTGCTGGTTCGATCCCTGGCTCCTCCTAGCTGAGTGTGGAGGTGTCCCTGAGCGAGACGCCTCACCCTGACTGCTCCTGACCAGCTGGCTGTCGCCCTGCGTGGCTGACTCCGCCGTCGGCGTGTGAATGTGTGCATGAACGGGTGAATGTGAGGCGATATTGTTAAGCGCTTTGAGTGTTCAGTTAGCACAGCGCTGTATAAATGTAGTCCGTTAACGGGGGCCTTTAAAGACATGTTGGGGTCCGTCCGGGGATCAGAAAACACTTCTCGAGTTGTTGTTGTAGTGCTGCCTTACTCGCGGTCTCTCTGCAGTTAGCAGTTCTTTTGTAACTAGTTCTAGTTATCGAGAAGCTCAGTTCATAATTCATCAGTGTTCATGTCACCAGCAGCCTCCCCCTCGTTGCCTTGGTGACCTTGCCGTGTTTCATCAGTTAGTCTCCAGCGGGTTAACTAGGCGGCGGGTTAGTTAGCGCCGCTGCCGTTGGCGCCATAATGTCAGGGTGAGGCAGCAGACCGGTGTGACCGTCCTCTGACCAGGAGACAGAGGCCACGGGCCAACATCTGGTGTGAGCTCTGGACTCGCACACGTGTGTGTGTGTGTGTGCATCTGGCAGCGCTACACACGCACGCATGGCCTGGCAGGCGTCGCGGAGGCGCTGGGGGCCGGGTGCAGCTGTCGCTCCGCGCTCTAACCTCCCTTCATCTTTCATCCTCTCCTCCAACCATCTGCCCACCGGGTCGCTCCTCTAAAGGTATTGTAACACGGAGATACAAGGACTCGAGTACCGTGGTGCTGTACCGTCTACCGCCGCCGCCAGAGGGCGACATAACTCCGCCATGTTCGTGTGCGGTAGCTACTAGGTAGGCGAACGACTCTTGAGTTTATCCTGCAAATGTTATGAATTCGCCCGCAGATCCGCGGCGGCAATGTGTCTCTTTAACGACTTCAGCCTTATTTTCCGCCGCATAGATTCGTCGTTTCATGTTGCCGAGGCCAATCTGGTCCAGCGAACGACAGCAGGTAGCCCCGTCCACCGGGGACCGGCCCGCGTTCCCCCGGGCACCGGGACAACTGGCCCGGCTCCCGGCAGCGAGGGAGGTGCAGCCCAGCAGCTTGACTGTTATGCCCTCCGACAGCCACATGTGCGGGACGGAGGGAGGAGGTGGGCAGACAAACCGTTTTATCTCGACTACAGAGGCCGCCGGTGCATTTAGTATTCTGCCAGTCTGGCGGACGGGGGCCGTCGGGGGACAAAAGGCTCCACGCCGCTCTGCAGCATTCAGGGTTTTGTTGGAATTAAAGAATTGGTTAGGATCACAGTCTATGGTGGGAATGCATTACAGCACATCATGGGAAAAGGGCTTAAAATGGTCCTCATCTTTGTGAACTCCTGAAACCCTTTGAGGTTATTTGCTCTTATTAAAAACGGAAGAAAGGAATTTGATTTAGTTTTTTATGAGGTCCTTAAAAAGCATTTTTCCGCATGGAAAGGTTTCGACGTAAAGACCGAGTTAAATACATTAGACTTATTGACCTTCAATGCAATCGCATGTTTTGAGGTTTTCAAAGAGAAGTTGTAATTAAATGATCTTAATTGAATCAGGTTTAGTTCCAGATACAACATCATGATGTGACGGAGATGCGCACTCTATTTACCAACTACATGTTGTACTGTTCAAATAACCATTAGACCATTAAAACATGCTCTTAGACTGCATGTATTTATTATATTGAAATGATTAAAATACAAAACATGCAATACAACAGGACGGGAAGTTCAAATGGAAACCCAAGCTGGGCCTAGAGGCTGAAGACCTCCGGGACTCAGGGAGCGGTTCCCGTAGGGTTCTGCCCTCTGAAGGAACCCAGCGCGGGGGGTGGGGGGGGTGTGGGGGTGCGGGGGTGTGGGGGTGCGGGGGAATTCTCAAAACAAAAGTATTTTCTTCAAGTATAATTATTTACAATTTCAAACACGAATTATATTAACTACTGGACAGAGCGCTTGGACCAGGCGGTCCGGACCGGAACCTCTAATGGTTCCACCGGAGGTCCAGAGTGGGACCAGGGGAGGCCGGAGTGGTACGAGTCCCGGTGTGTCTGGTGGGGGCCCTGGTCGGGGGCAGGCTGGGTGAGGGGCTGGCTGGTGGGGGGCCCCTGGCTTCCCCCTTGGCCCGGGGGCGCGAGGCAGGTGTGGCTCCTGCTGTCAGAGAGCAGGCTGCCCCCCCCCCCCCCCCCCGGACCTGGCGTGACTTGGCTCTGTCCCTCACCCCTACCTCCCCCCCTATCTCCCCCCTACCTCCCTCACTCCCCTCTTACATCCCTACATCCCATATTTATCTCCGTCTGTCTCTCAAACTTTGTCCTCCTCTGCCTCTCTCTCTCTCTCGCTCTCTCTGTGTCTCTGCCAGCCAGATGGTGGCATGGTAACGGTGCTCCTCCATCCCATAATGATCTGTGCCATCCAGATGGAGGCAGCAGCCTCAGCGCTCTCCTGCTGCACCGCGGGGCCCGGAGCTCAGCGCCCCCCGGTGGCCCCCCGGCTCCCTGCAGCAGGGCGATGGCGTCAGTCAAACCCCAGAACCTCTGCCCCCATTAGAGCCAGAGGAGGGCTGCCCCCCCCCCCCCCCCCCCCCCAGAGGCCCAGCCGGGGGCCTCCAGGCTGACACTATGGTAGAGGGGCACGTTGACAGGTCGGTTCATAGCCCAGGACCCTCAGGGTACCAGACCCTCCCCGTGACCCCTCAGGGGGAGAACCTCACTGGAGGGGAACCTGAAGGAGTAGGAGAAGTTAGGAGAAGGTAGGAGGTTAGTCTAACTAGTCCTATAGGTCAGGCTTAGTGTACGGTAGGAGCTTAGTCTAACTAGTCCTACATGTCAGGCTTAGTGATATGGTAGGAGGTAAGCCTAACTAGTCCTATAGGTCAGGCTTAGTGTTACGGTAGGAGGTTAGTCTAACTAGTCCTATAGGTCGGGCTTAGGGTTACGGTAGGAGGTTGGTCTAACTAGTCCTATAGGTCGGGCTATAGCGTTAAGGGAGGTTAGTCTAACTAGTCCTATAGGTCAGGCTTAGCGTTACGGTAGGAGGTTAGTCTAACTAGTCCTATAGGTCAGGCTTAGCGTTACGGTAGGAGGTTAGTCTAACTAGTCCTATAGGTCGGGCTTAGGGTTACGGTAGGAGGTTGGTCTAACTAGTCCTATAGGTCGGGCTATAGCGTTAAGGGAGGTTAGTCTAACTAGTCCTATAGGTCAGGCTTAGCGTTACGGTAGGAGGTTAGTCTAACTAGTCCTATAGGTCAGGCTTAGCGTTACGGTAGGAGGTTAGTCTAACTAGTCCTATAGGTCAGGCTTAGCGTTACGGTAGGAGGTTAGTCTAACTAGTCCTATAGGTCGGGCTATAGCGTTAAGGGAGGTTAGTCTAACTAGTCCTATAGGTCAGGCTTAGCGTTACGGTAGGAGGTTAGTCTAACTAGTCCTATAGGTCGGGCTATAGCGTTAAGGGAGGTTAGTCTAACTAGTCCTATAGGTCGGGCTTAGGGTTACGGTAGGAGGTTGGTCTAACTAGTCCTATAGGTCAGGCTTAGCGTTACGGTAGGAGGTTAGTCTAACTAGTCCTATAGGTCAGGCTTAGGGTTACGGTAGGAGGTTGGTCTAACTAGTCCTATAGGTCGGGCTATAGCGTTAAGGGAGGTTAGTCTAACTAGTCCTACAGGTCAGGCTTAGCGTTACGGTAGGAGGTTAGTCTAACTAGTCCTATAGGTCAGGCTTAGCGTTACGGTAGGAGGTTAGTCTAACTGTAGCAGGTCCGGCCGGCCCAGGAGTGGTTAATATTTGAAGGCTCGTGATTGGCCCGTCTGGTGGTTAATATTTGAAGGCTCGTGATTGGCCCGTCTGGTGGTTAATATTTGAAGGCTCGTGATTGGCCCGTCTGGTGGTTAATATTTGAAGGCTCGTGATTGGCCCGTCTGGTGGTTAATATTTGATGGCTCGTGATTGGCCCGTCTGGTGGTTAATATTTGAAGGCTCGTGATTGGCCCATCTGGTGGTTAATATTTGAAGGCTCGTGATTGGCCCGTCTGGTGGTTAATATTTGAAGGCTCGTGATTGGCCCGTCTGGTGGTTAATATTTGAAGGCTCGTGATTGGCCCGTCTGGTGGTTAATATTTGAAGGCTCGTGATTGGCCCGTCTGGTGGTTAATATTTGAAGGCTCGTGATTGGCCCGTCTGGTGAGCTGCAGCGACCCAAGCTGCTCACCGCCTCAGATGAATAAATGAAACCAACCAGTAAGGACAATGTTACCCAGTATAACCCAGTATAGCCCAGTACAGCCCAGTACAGCCCAGTACAGCCCAGTACAGCCCAGTATAACCCAGTACAGCCCAGTACAGCCCAGTATAACCCAGTATAACCCAGTACAGCCCAGTATAACCCAGTATAACCCAGTACAGCCCAGTATAACCCAGTATAACCCAGTATAACCCAGTATAACCCAGTACAGCCCAGTACAGCCCAGTACAGCCCAGTATAACCCAGTTCTACGGGCGTGAGGACGGCTGTGAGGGGCTGTGGGTCGATCCGTTCACGGGTCGGTTCCTGTGGGTTCCGGTTGGGGCTGCGCGGAGGTCTCCATGCCCAGACACCTGCACCCTGCTGGGGTCCGACAGATGGACCCCCGGGGGGCTCACACTGCCTGTACACACTACTGCCACTACACACACTGCCTGTACACACTACTGCTACTACACACACTGCGTGTACACACACTGCCGCCACTACACACACTGCGTGTACACACACTACTGCCGCTACACACACTGGCTGTACACACTACTGCCACTACACACACTGCCCGTACACACACTGCCGCCACTACACACACTGCCCGTACACACACTGCCGCCACTACACACACTGCGTGTACACGCACTACTGCTACTACACACACTGCGTGTACACACTACTGCCACTACACACACTGCCCGTACACACACTGCCGCCACTACACACACTGCGTGTACACACACTACTGCCACTACACACACTGCCTGTACACACTACTGCTGCTACACACACTGCGTGTACACACACTACTGCCACTACACACACTGCCTGTACACACTACTGCTACTACACACACTGCGTGTACACACACTACTGCCACTACACACACGGCGTGTACACACACTACTGCCGCTACACACTACTGCCGCTACACACACTGCGTGTACACACACTACTGCCACTACACACACTGCCTGTACACACTACTGCTACTACACACACTGCGTGTACACACACTACTGCCACTACACACACGGCGTGTACACACACTACTGCCGCTACACACTACTGCCGCTACACACACTGGCTGTACACACACTACTGCCACTACACACACTGCCCGTACACACACTGCCGCCACTACACACACTGCGTGTACACACACTACTGCCACTACACACACTGCGTGTACACACACTACTGCCACTACACACACTGCGTGTACACACACTACTGCTACTACACACACTGCGTGTACACACACTATTGCCGCTACACACACTGTACACACCAGTGGCGGCTGGTGGTTTTTAAAGTGAGGGAGGAAGGACTGCGTGCTTGGTTGCCATTGTCCTGCTTGCACTGTTCGTGGCGCATGGTGGCATAAGACTGTGAGACTCGAGTTGTTTCAGGGTGTTTTGGTGAACTACAAAATAGAAGGGCGGGATCATTATGTGAACTGATACAAATCCACCAGTGGCAGCATTGGTCTTTGGAAGCTGGTGGGCAGCATGTCTTGGACTACAAGGGCAGAAGGAAAGGATGCAAAGCCGATTAGTCAAGTCAGGCCTACTCTTGATTTGTAAAAGAAAATAAATAAATCTGGGCCTGTCATTTGGCCTATTTTTGTCCTCGATGACTGAAGCTATTGGTTGTATTTGGCCATGTTTATTTTCAGCTACAATTGTTTCAAGATAAATGAAGACCAAAAGTGATGCCATTTAAAATGCATCATGCTCTGACTCATTCACTCGCATCCTTTCCACAATATCAAACAGAACGGTCAGAGTAACAAACAATTAAAAGAACAAGAACATTATTTCACAGCTATTTACATGGGCTGTAAGCCTAGCATTGTTTGAGGCAAATGTGGATGTTAATAGATGTTTCAGAATGTTGCTCATGTTAAGGCAAGTTTGAGGGACTACATTTACAGATCAAGTCAATCCTCCTCACAGGCTCCTCAGCTCGGCCGCGGGCAGTCCTTATGGAAAGCCAAGAGTGCCGAAATCCGGCCCTAGATTGGCACGGTAAGAGGGCTAAGCCGGCGGTTTAGCCCTTTTACCGCGCCAATCTAGGGCCGGATTGTGGCACTCGTGGCTTTCCATATCTGCTGCACGGGCTCCGCAGCCCGGCCGCGGGCTACGGAAACGCCAATATAAGCGAACAGAGCCGCACTGTACCGCGACGAACAGTAGTGCACGGCTCGGACCCCCTGACAAACGGTTATCTTGGTTTCCTTTTTTCCCTAAAGTGTTATCTTGTCCTAAAGTTTCATCTCTATGACTACTAGCTGGTTGAGCAGCTAGTTAGCTTGGCTGCTTCTTGGTGGTGCACACACATTTTGTTAGCTGAGTGGTGGTTTGTTAGCTGTTGGTTAGCAAGGTAGCTGATGGTTGGTGAGCCAGTTAGCTGGGTCGGGTTGCTCCACAGGGAGAGACAGACAGATGCAGGTCTCTCTCCCCAGAGGGTTCGACGGGTCAGGATCTAGCACAGACAGCTGGTCTCTCTCTCTCTCGCTCTCTCTCGCTCTCTCTCCCCCCCCTGTGATGGATGTGTGTTTAGAGGTTGTGATGTCTCCACTGAGCAGTGGCGAATCGCTGCTCTCTGGACCGCGGTTCTGAACAGAACCTCCTTGCTCGTTGCTCCGCCTCCTGGAGGAGCAGAGGGGAGGCTACAGGCACCACGGCTCTGGCGGGACGTCCTCCTCCAACTAGTCCACCTCCTCCCTCCTCCAACTCTACCGCCTCCTCCTCCTCCGGATGTCATCCACTGAGACATCATGAGGTCATCCACTGAGACATGAC
>NC_079432.1:2055017-2065017 GCF_026213295.1 Gadus chalcogrammus
GACCCGATCCGCTGTTTCCTCTCCGTCTGCCCGGTGCCGCTGACCTCTGACCTCTGGAGGGATGGGGGGGGGGGTGGTGCGGCGCCACTCGATGTAAACATAGAACATGGGTAGAAGGAGGAGCTGCTCTCTGATTGGTCCTTCGAAACCGTTTCAGTAGAACCTCGGTCAGGTTTAATATTTCAAGGCCATAAGTGTTCACATCAAAGTTAAAAGTGAAGCGAATGTGGTCGAACTTTATTTCTTTCTCTGCGAGGTTCTGCGACAAACTTATTTAGAAATAATTGTTTAGAAAAATATTCTAGAATGTTGTGTGTAGGCTGTCTGTCTGTTAGTCTGTCTGATAGTCTGTCCCTGTCTCTCAGTCTGTGTTTGTATGTATGTCTGTGTCTCTGTCTCTGAGTGTCTGAATGTTAGGAATGTGTCAAGGAGAATAAATGAGTAGTTATACCATTTTAAATCTCCTCGGGGGAGGAGGGGGAGGAGGGGGAGGAGACGTGATCTTGTGGTGGAAGATAATGAGTAAATGACAGGTTTGGTTTTAAAGTTTTCAAAACAGTAATCACTCCAGGTGTGTGTGTGTGTGTGTGTGTGTGTGTGTGTGTGTGTGTGTGTGTGTGTGTGTGTGTGTGTGTGTGTGTGTGTGTGTGTGTGTGTGTGTGTGTGTGTGTGTGTGTGTGTGTGTGTGTGTGTGTGTGTGTGTGTGTGTGTGTGTGTGTGTGTGTGTGCGCGCGCGCGCACATTTCCTTGGCCATGCCAATCTACATTATGGAACAAACAGACACATTTCATGTAAGTTAGTAACTGATGGTGACATTGAAACAAAGTAAGGTAGAAGATATAAATGGAACGAAAAGAGTAAACGTTGAAGTGAACTCCAACTCATCTCCAGAGGACCCGTAATGGTTCTGTACCCGCCACCGCTAGGGCTCCGATCACAGCTGCTGGAAAAACACGAGGAGGGCGGGGCTACAGCTGGGGAGCAACTCGCTCGGCCAATAGGCGCGTCACTCCAGACAGCTGTCCTGTATATAAGCACCTGTCCGTCAGACCGGCCCGCCTCGAGCCCGGAGAGGAGACGGGGTAGTGATCATATAACGGCAGAATAGTTCAAACTTTTTCAATATTTACTTTATTTGATCACAACCTTATTTTATCCAGGGCTTCGTTTTAGTTTATCACATTTTGTTCGCTATCTTATTTGATTAAAACCTTGTTTGATCGTAACTTTATCGATTCCCTATCGGTCGACATGAAGGCAGTCAGTCCGCTGCGGTCGAGACCCGGCAGCGGGGGTCTGCTCCCTGGGAGGAGGACCCGGGGCAAGAGCCCGGTGCTCCCGGAGGAGGGGCTGTCCGACATGGAGCGCTGCTACCGGCTCCTGCGGGCCATGGTCCCGGGTCTCCGGCCGGACCGGAGCCTCAGCCGGGTGGACCTCCTCCAGCACGTCATAGACTACATCCTGGACCTGCAGACGGCGCTGGAGCCAGGTTCCCACGGCCGGAAGCCCCCAGAACCTCCGGGACCAAGAGGACCCCCCGTGGAGCCCGCGGTCCGCAGCCCCTTCCGAAGTCCGCGCGCTCACCTTCCAGGTAAAGCCCAACACACACCGGCGCGTCAAAAAGAACGCCCCCATTATTTCGGACGTACTAGCGCACAACGGCGGCGGCCAGACGCGCGCCAGCACTCGGCGGCGCACCGCCCCACTAGGCTTTATACCCTAGCGTCGCCACCCCTGAAAAAGCGCTTTTTTAAGCTGTTTGATACATCTTGGCTTGATACAAGCTCCTATAAATATGGAGATTGTTGATCCACTAAATTAATAATTCCACAATGCAAAAAGAATGAGCCATGAAAGTAAATAAAGTAAAGTAAATAAAGTGCGCCGCTTCTTATTGGTGCTATTGGCGGCTTATTACGCGCGTGAAATGCGGACCACTGCGCTTTGTGCCGGTGTGTGGCCGGCTTAAGGCGGCTGCACCGGGTCTGGTTGTGCCGGGTAAACGCAACGTTTTTTCTTTTTCTTTTTCTCCTCACGTCTCATCCAGAAGTTGGAACCCTGACCTCCGACCCGACTGGCGGGCCTGCCCCACCAGGGAGGCGGGAATACAGGCCCCCCGGGGCGGGTCCTGATCCGACGCTAGTGGGTTAGGTTGTCCAGCGGACCGCTGTTCTCCACCGGGAGTCAGTTGGACCCACCTTGGACCGTACAGGACGCGCCAGACTCTAAACCGGCGTAACGTTGGTCCCCTCGAGCTCCGGACCTGTAACTGGTTTCTGTATTCTACTGGTTTTATTGGGACTAACTGAACATTACTGGCCTGCTGCAGGGTGGCCTGCGTTGCACTTTTATACAAATACACGATAATGTAGCATTAAATATTAAAGTATGTTTTGAGGAATGCATATATATTATATGAACGGTGCTGTTTTGATAAGTGGACTAAAGACTCTGAATGGAATCAAGTTATATTGTTAATTAGCCGAATATTAACGGACTTATTTTGAACTTGCTCTGTGGTGACATCTTGCGGCGGTGGTCGGTCATCGCCGGTTAAAAGATGTACCTGGTTTGACAGTTTAATTTTTTAACTCTGCTTCTTTAAGTAGACCTACCTTAAGTTTTGACCAGCAAACTATCCCTTATATCTACTGTTTGTTTTCTTTGGATAAATGATTCTGCAAAATTACTAAATGTTCAACTCCAAATAGATGGCATATCTTTAAGAAAAAAATACAAGACTTATAACAGTTTCTGTAACCAAAAGCATTTTATTTCAAATGGCTCCACCTTAAGACACTTCTTGATGCCAGTTACGGCTTTTATTCATCTTGGAGTGTCACAGATATAACATTAAATATTCACATCACAAGGCATGCAAAACACCAGCGATTTAACACAAGCATGCGTGTGGATTTTCACTACATGCGTGTTGATTTTCACTACATGCGCTTCGATTGGTCCATGCTTTTAACTCCTAGGTTTCACCTCGTCACATCTATTAAGCAGTTTATTTAAGTGCACAGCGACAATCGACAGAAGCAGGTTTAAAACGGGAGCAGGTCTTCTAGTTGCTATGGTTTCTAGGACGACTGTAGTCATGTGTTGTCCTTAATAACTCGAGAGACGAACATAACGCAGTATCAACTTCACATCACAACTTGTTAACACTGAACTTCTATTCATAACCTCCTGGTGGGTCAGAATAAGATGACAGACGGGAACAGACTTATTTAGAGTTGAGTCAACTGGCGTTAGGTTTGTTAGTGGTTTAATACTGTCTTAAAAAGGTCTTATAAACTATTCATCCAGAAATCAGTTGGTTAACAAACTTCACAGACGATTCGTACACAGGTGCCGTCTGAAGAGAGTGAAACCTTTAACACGACCAGTCCCGTTAGAAGACAGAGTTGGGGTTGAGGGGGTCGGGGGTGAGAGAGTTGGGGGGGATAGAGTTGGGGGTTAGACCACCTCATCTGTCATCTCTTTCAGAGATCAGGAACCAGCAGAATAACACAACACAAACAAGATGGACCTGGTCGGGTCAGATCATGGTCAACACTGAATATTTACTTTACTTTTACTATTTTCCATTTATTACCATGTTCACCAGTGAGTTCCTGTGAATATTACTCATAAAACAACATGGCTGGATTTAAAATATTAAATATTGTCATTAATGGTTCAATATTAATTCAAAGGGGTCATTGACTTAGTTTTCTAGCTCATGTTTCAAAAGAGTTAAAATAAAGTTTATGACTTCAATTTGGTTTTCTTAAACGCCAGACACCAGCAGAACTGTTCAACAGGTGATTCTAATTTAGTGCATCCAGACTGCATGCATTAAAACACTGCTAGCTAGTTCAGCACACGCATCACAACCATGTTAGGTCTAGCTAGCTTAGCATACACAGAACAACCATGCTAGATAGCTTAGCATACACATCCCAACCATGCTAGCGCTAGCTAGCTCAGCACACATAACAATCCTGCCAGGGTTAACTAGCCTTGCACATAGAATAACCCCACCAGAGCTAGCCAAGTTACGATAATTAATGCCACAAGGACTAGCTAGCTAGCTTAGCACAAACACAACTCTGCCATGGCTAACTAACCTAGCATTCAAAGAACCCTGCCAGGGCTATCTAGCTTAGAACACAGACAACAACTCTACAAGGTCTAGCTAGCTTTTGCAACTTATAGCAACTACACCAGAGCAAGTGAGCTAGCTCAGCACACAGAAGCTACTAAGGCTAAAGCTAAGCTACTTCAGCCCAGAGAGCAACAAAACGCACAGCGGAGCTACTTAAACAAAACAAACCACCACTAACCAACCGACACGGAGCAACTGACAAACGGCAACAGGGACTCGCTTAGCGACCACCTCGACGTCGAGCCGTAGCTCCTCCCCTCCTACAGGATGCTCTCCCGCTCCTCGCCGAAGGTGACGGTGTCGGAGCTGACGGAGCAGATCTCCGGGGGGTCCCCCGGGTTGGGGCCCCTCTTTAGGTGCACCACCCGCACGTTCTCGTTGTGGGGGCCCGGCTTGGTGGTGGTGGAGGAGGAAGTGGAGGAGGAGGAGGTGGTGGAGGAGGCCACCGGGGGGGAGATGACGTCCCCGGTGGTGGAGGAGGAGGTGGAGGAGGAGATGGAGCCCTCGGGGCCGGCCGGCCGGGGCCGGTTGTTGGTGTTGTTGTTGGCGACGGTGCTGGGCGCCAGGTTGAGGTTGTAGGAGCGCGAGGACCAGCTCTCCTCGGGGCTGCTGGCCAGCAGGCTGCACTGGTCCTCGGAGCAGATGGACATGCGGACGTCCTGCAGGGCCCCGCCCCCGCCCAGCGAGCCGGGGGGCGGGGCGCGGCGCCGGGCCTGCGTCTCCTCCTCCAGCTCCATCAGGTTGGCGCCCTCCAGCTGGGACAGCTCCGCCTCCTCGTCCCGCAGCGAGTGGTTGGGCGAGCTCTCGTTGGACCGCACCCCCGAGTCCGACGAGTCCTTCTTGTCCAGCGTCACGTCGGACAGGAAGTCCTTCCCCTTCAGCGCCGGGGCGCCGGCGGCGGTCGGGGCCCCGCCCCCCTGGCCCGCGGCCCCGCCCCCGTCCTTCAGCAGAGGGGCGTGGTCGGACTCCTCCGACTCGTCGTCGCTCGTTAGCTTCTGGTAGCCGCCGCCGCTGGCCTTCATCTTGAGCTCAGCGGCACCGGCGGCGAACAGCCCCGCCCCCCCCCGCTCGGAGGAGGAGCTGGCCTTGCGGGTCAGGACGGAGCGGGCGGAGCCGTGGTGCTCCGCCTTCTCGTCCTCCTCCGTGATGGGGTCCAGGGCGTCGGCGTCCGGGTCGGCGGCGGCCGGCTTCCCCCCGGCCCCGCCCGCCCCGGGCCTCTTGGCGTAGGGCTTGCGGGCGTCGGGCTCCGCCCCCTCCTTGGCTCCGCCCTCCGGGGGCGCGGGCGTCATGAAGTGGCCGGGCTGCGGCTGCACGGGGCGCTCCCCGGCCCCGCCCATCTCCACGTTGGCCATCTGGGCCACGTACTCCTGGTAGGCCGAGCGGTACTCGGACTGCTGGCGGTCCGTCAGGCGCCAGATGTCGTTGGACGACTCCTGGGAGTTCAGGCTGGTCATGCTCGCCGTCCGCTGCCCGCCGCTCTGAGGGGACACAACCAGACAGGAAGTCACGCCCCTGTACCGCCGATGAGCCCGCCTCATGTTGCAATCATTCTGTTTAATTAGTGACTGAGAGTTACCAGCCCTCGTTAAGGGGCAGTAGGAAGGTTTAAGGGATGATTTGAGGGTAATTGGTTGGAGACAGCCTAGATATCGGTCAGCTCTAGTGAGGGAAACGCTCTGAGAGAACGTCTGTTCTGGTCGACTGCTCCTGCGTCCGGGAGAGAACCTTTAGGCTGAAGTCCCGCCCCCTCCACCCATCTCCTCCCCGATTGGCTCAGGGAATCCTGACTGCCTGTCAATCACTGGTGCATCGAACGCTGAGGGGAGGAGGTCCTGCTCTCTCTCCTTGACCCTCAGACGGTCCCTACAGCAGGTCTAACCCTGGTCCTGGTCCGGACCCCCTAGGTCCCTAGAGCAGGTCTAACCCTGGTCCGGACCCCCATGGTCCTTACAGCAGGTCTAACCCTGGTCCAAACCCCTTAGGTCCTGGTCCGGACCCCCTTGGTCCCTAGAGCAGGTCTAACCCTGGTTCTGACCCCCTACAGCAGGACTAACCCCGGTTGGGACCCCCTAGGTCCCTAGAACAGATCTAACCCTGGTCCTGACCCCCATGGTCCCTACAGCTGGTCCTGGTCCTGACCCCCTACAGCAGGTCTAACCCCGGTTGGGACCCCCTATAGGTCGGGTTGGGGGTCCTGACCCCCTACAGCAGGTCTAACCCCGGTTGGGACCCCCTAGGTTCTGGTCCTGACCCCCTACAGCAGGTCTCACCCCGGTTGGGACCCCCTATAGGTCCGGTGGTGTCCTGACCCCCTAGGTCCCTACAGCAGGACTAACCCTGGTTGGGACCCCCTATAGGTCCGGCGGGGGTCCTGACCCCCCATAGGTCGGGTTGGGGGTCCTGACTCACCATCCACTGCAGGTTGGAGGTCCTGGGGGGCTCCTCCAGCCCCAGGTTGCTGAGCTCCTCGAAGCTCAGGTTGAAGTTGTACATGGGGGAGGAGCCGTCGGCGTTGGCCACGCCCACGTGGGGCGGGGCCGCGGCGCGTGGGGCCGCCATGCTGCCCTGCTCACTGGCGGCGTCGTCCTGCAGCACCTGGCTCTCCATGATGCGCATGTCCACGATCTGGAGGGGGCGGAACCACAGTCAGACGGGGGAGGGGCTTCTGCTGAGGACCAATCAGATCCCTGGGATGGACTCAGAGGAGACGGGAGGAGGGGCTTCTGCTGAGGACCAATCAGATCCCTGGGATGGACTCAGAGGAGACGGGAGGAGGGGCTTCTGCTGAGGACCAATCAGATCCCTGGGATGGACTCAGAAGAGACGGGAGGGAGGAGCTTCTCCTGAGGACCAATCAGAGGAGGGACTCACCGTGGCTCTGAACAGCTGCCAGTCGCCGAAGTTCATGTTCATCTCCTTCTTCAGCTCGTCGATGTTGCACTGGGTCAGCACACGTCCGTTCACGTTAGCCTGGAGAGAGACACACACACACACACACACACACACACACACACACACACACACACACACACACACACACACACAGGTTACTTATATCTACACTCTATAACAATGTATTATTTTTTATTATGTGCATATCGGCCACATTGGTCACACTTAACTTTGTGACCACAACTGCCAGGTCAGTCTACATTTTAGACTGACCCAGTTTACCTCGGCTTGCATATTGATTATAGGTATATATAATATGATGTATCCTCATGTGGTAGACTGTTGTTTAATGTAGTGCAGGGTCAGGGTCACTGGAGCTCTGACTGAGACCCGGGGCCCCTGTGGTCCGGGTCCCAGTGGTCCCAGTGGTCCCCGTCCGGGTGGGGCCTCCTACCTTGCGGATGGTGGCGGTGTACTGGGGCAGCATGCCGTGGTCGATGCCCTCCACCAGGCGGACGCGCTCGCACACGGCCTCCGTGTTCAGGGAGGAGAGCAGCACGGGGGGCACGCCGGAGACCACCGAGGCAGCGGCCTGCAGAGAACCAGGGGTCAGGACACGCCCCCACCGGGTCAGGACACGCCCCCACCGGGGAGGACACGCCCAAACCGGGTCAGGACACGCCCCCGACGGGGAGGACACGCCCCCACCTGGTTGAGGACATGCCCCGACCGGGGTGGAGACACACCCCAACCGGGTCAGGACACGCCCCCGACCTGGGTGGGGACACGCCCCCACTGGTCACCATGGAGACGGTGAGACCCGCTCTTCCATCGGTCCAATCACTCAGCATTCATCTCTCCTCACTCACTCATCACTCACTCACAGCTCACTCATTCATCCCTACGTTCACTACCTACTGAGGCTAGTGCGTTTCATGCAAGGGGGCGTGTCTTCTACAGGAGGGGGAGGGGCGTGTCTTCTACAAGAAGGGGAGGGGGCATGTCTTCTAGGGGAGGGGGAGGGGCAGCAAGATCAGAGGTGGCAGCAGATGTGTGGACGTTGTCCCACCACATCACAGGTACTGGGATGTGTTGATGGTTTACCCCACCCTCTGGGGTGGGTGGAGGTGAAGAGGGGTGGAGATGGTTACTATCTGCTGTGTGATCTGACCCGGGGGGGGGGGGTGTGTATCTACACCTTCAGACTAACAGATCTTAGTCTGAAGCTGGAATGAACTCCAGATTCTCTTCATAATCGTCCGTATTCAGTGTCTGAGCGGAACGACTGGGAGGATGATGGTAGTGATATGGTCGGGTTATGAGTTAGTTTCAATCTTCACAAACACATTCATCCACGGCCAGCTCAAAGGTGCTAACCATTGCGAGCGTACGCCGGAGGAATGAGCGGGCGCCACTAGCTTGGGGACATGCTAACCACTGCTGGTGTACGCTAGGCTAGAGGGCGGAGTTAGCATCGGAAGGTAAGACACATTACTAGCATGTTAGCCTACAGACGTGGGCTCTATCCAGGCTAGAGAGAACACAGTGTGACGACAGAGGGGTGGGCGTCAAGCAGGGTGTCGGGGAAGGAGAAAACGAGTTGGAACAAAGTGCATGCTGGGACTTGTAGTAAACATCAATACCTGCTTCTTTTTTAAAGATGAACCCCTAGACAGCTTTAGAACCGCATGGCAGACAGACGGACGGAGAGACAGACAGGAGAACAGGGAGGCGGATGGTCAGACAGACAGACGGAGGGAGGGACGGAGGACAGACCTCAGGAACAACAGACCGGTGGGGACCGGTTTGAGGGGAGGCCTGTGTGAAGGTGGGGGCTCAGGTATCGATCGCCTGAGACCGTCTAACCCCAACGACTGAAGGGTGGGGTGCTGAGGCGTTACCATGGAGACGGCCGGTTCTCCTCCCCCCATATCTCCCTCCACCCCCCCTCTCCACCCCTCCCCCCTCTCCAACCCACTTGTCTCCCTCCACCTCTCTTCCCCCCCCCTCCCCCCTCTCCACCTCTCTCCCCCCCCCCCCCCTCTCCCTCCCTCCCCCTTCTCCCTCCCCCCTTTCCCTTCTCCCTTTCCACCCGAAACCAATCAACCAATCGTTGTTACGGTCCATAACTGACAGGGCCCTGCACCAATCACGTGGTCAGAAGAAGGGTTAGAGCAGCAGAGAGGGCGGGGCTTGGACCCGGTCGGGGGGGGGGGGGGGGGGGTACTTACAGGTGCGCAGCAGTAGTCCCTGTAGGGGGCGGTCCTAGAGAATGGGCGTGGCAGGAGGTGAGGTGGTTGGTAGGTGAAGCCCGGGTGGGGGCGTGGCCATTGGTAGACATGTTGGGGGAAATAAGGCTGGATGGACCAATGGGTGTAGGACACAGATTGACATGTGGGGGGGGGGGGGACAGTTTATAAACCAATCAAATCAAAGACGTTCAGAGTACATCGCTGCTTCAGTTGGGATCTAACACGGGCTGGTTTTAGATGTTAGTTTGTTTTTAGAAATGTGTTTATGCTAATGAGATTACATTATTATTATCAATCCAATTAAATATGAATGACAAATTACAGGGTAGAAATAGTTTTATATTGCTTGGCCATAACATTAAATCAGATTAGAATTATTTATTATATGAATATTTCCCAGCAGCGATATACGATATAAAACATGGTTTAAACAAAATCAGAAACTTAAATCACACCACAAGGAGAAATAAAGACTAAAGTTGAACGGCGGATCAAACAGTGGAAAATCAAATGATCATGTGATGGAGGAGTGAGATGGAGGAGTGAGATGGAGGAGTGAGATGTAGGAGTGAGATGTAGGAGTGGGATGTAGGAGTGAGATGGAGGAGTGGGATGTAGGAGTGAGATGGAGGAGTGGGATGGAGGAGTGAGATGTAGGAGTGGGATGTAGGAGTGAGATGGAGGAGTGAGATGGAGGAGTGT
>NC_079432.1:2070017-2080015 GCF_026213295.1 Gadus chalcogrammus
TCCCCGATCTCCCTCAGGTCCTCACCTTCATGAAGCCCTCGCTCTTGAGCTTGGCGAGGTTGTTGGCGGCGCCGTGCAGCCTCTTCCTCTGCGAGTGCAGCACCGAGTCGCTCACCTGCCACCAGGTGCGCACGTTGAGCAGCAGGGCCAGGCCCACCAGGCTGGCCACCGCCACCAGCACAGCGTTCACCGTCTGGTGGTCGGGCTGCAGCCGGAACACGGCCAGCAGCGCCAGCCCCGTGATCAGGCAGGCCAGCACCAGCAGGAAGAGCACGAAGGACGGCACGCAGCAGGTCCGCTTCCACCGCTGCTTACCTGGGGAGGAACCGGAGAACCAGGGGGTCAGAGGACCGGAGAACCGGAGAACCAGGGGGTCAGAGGGTCAGAGGAACCGGAGGAACCAGAGAACCAGGGGGTCAGAGGACCGGAGAACCGGAGAACCAGGGGGTCAGAGGAACCGGAGAACCAGGGGGTCAGAGGACCGGAGAACTGGAGAACCAGGGGGTCAGAGGAACCAGAGAACCGGAGAACCAGGGGGTCAGAGGACCGGAGAACTGGAGAACCAGGGGGTCAGAGGAACCAGAGAACCGGAGAACCAGGGGGTCAGAGGACCGGAGAACCGGAGAACCAGAGGGTCAGAGGAACCGGAGAACCGGAGGAACCAGAGGAACCAAAGAACCAGGGGGTCAGAGGAACCAGAGGAACCAGGGGGTCAGAGGAACCAGAGGAACCAGAGGAACCAGAGGAACCAGGGGGTCAGAGGAACCAGAGGAACCAGAGGGTCAGAGGAACCAGAGGAACCAGAGGAACCAGGGGGTCAGAGGAACCAGAGGAACCAGAGAACCGGAGAACCAGAGGAACCAGAGGAACCCAGAGGAACCAGAGGAACCAGAGAACCGGAGGAACTGGAGACCTGGAGTCCTCGAGACCTGGTGACCAGCAGGAGACCTGGTCCTGGTCCTCCCTCTCTCTCTTCCCCTCCCCTCCCTCCCCCCAGATGTTCCTCTGTGTAGTAGTAGTGTCATGGTGCTGGTGGTAGAGAGAGGAGGACAGACAGACAGACAGAGAGAGGAGGACAGACAGACAGACAGAGAGAGGAGGACAGACAGACAGACAGACAGAGAGGAGGACAGACAGACAGACAGAGAGAGAGGAGGACAGACAGACAGACAGACAGAGAGAGAGGAGGACAGACAGACAGACAGACAGACAGACAGAGAGAGAGGAGGACAGACAGACAGACAGACAGACAGAGAGAGAGGAGGACAGACGGACAGACAGACAGAGAGACAGACAGAGAGAGAGAGAGGAGGACAGACAGACAGACAGAGAGAGAGGAGGACAGACGGACAGACAGACAGAGGAGAGGAGGACGGACAGACAGAGAGTGAGGACGAGGACAGACAGACAGACAGAGAGGACAGACAGACAGACAGACAGACAGACAGACAGACAGACAGACAGACAGACAGACAGACAGACAGAGAGAGAGAGGAAAGACAGACAGAGAGAGAGAGAGGACGAGGACAGACAGACAGACAGACAGAGAGAGAAGGACAGACAGACAGACAGAGAGAGAGAGAGGAGGACAGACAGACAGAGAGAGAGGAGGACAGACAGACAGACAGACAGAGAGAGAGAGGAGGACAGACAGAGAGACAGACAGACAGAGAGAGAGAGAGAGAGAGGAGGACAGACAGAGAGAGGACAGACAGACAGACAGAGAGAGGAGGACAGACAGACAGACAGACAGACAGACAGACAGACAGACAGAGAGAGAGGAGGACAGAGAGACAGACAGACAGACAGACAGGAGGACAGACAGACGGACCTTTCCCCTGGGTGTCCTCCGTCTTGAAGACCCTGAAGAGTCGGGCGGCCAGGAAGCCGAACTCGGCCTCGCAGGCGTCGGACAGCGTGGCGATCATCTCAGCCATGGAGGTCTCCCCGCCCACGCTGGACAGACGGTTGTAGTCGGTGAACAGGAACCTGAGGACAGACGGACGGTTAGAGGAGGCCCCCCAGCCCGCATGACCCCCCCCCCATGGAGCGTGAGGCGGAGGTCACCTGACAGGAAGTGCCCGGGTGCTCTGCTCCGGCAGGTCCGGCGGCGTGACGAACATCAGCTTCAGCAGCAGCTCCAGGTAACCAAGGTGACGGGCCAGACGGGTGCTCAGCACCCAGGCCCACGTCCAGTTCTCCCCCTCGCGCCGCCCGCCGAAGTACACCACCACTGGAACCATTAGAACCATTAGAACCCCCACTGGAACCATTAGAACCATTACACCACCACTGGAACCATTAGAACCATTAGAACCACCATTGGAACCATTAGAACCACCACTGGAACCATTAGAACCATTACACCAACACTGGAACCATTAGAACCATTAGAACCACCACTGGAACCATTAGAACCATTACACCACCACTTGAACCATTAGAACCATTAGAACCATTACACAAACACTGGAACCATTAGAAACATTAGAACCACCAGTGGAACCATTAGAACCATTGGAACCATCACTAGAACATAGCACCATTAGAATGATTATTGTTCTCTACACAAGAACTTTTACTTTGGTATCAGCTCAGTGTTCTCTACACCAGGACTTTCACTTTGGTATCAGCACAGTGTTCTCTACACCAGGACTTTTACTTTGGTATCAGCTCAGTGTTCTCTACACCAGGACTTTTACTTTGGTATCAGCTCAGTGTTCTCTACACCAGGACTTTTACTTTGGTATCAGCTCAGTGTTCTCTACACCAGGACTTTGTGCTCAGTGTTTATCTGTAACTCTAAGGGGGGGGGGGGGGGGGCCTCACCAAAGAAGAGGTAGAGCAGGGCCAGCAGGCTGAGGGACACGGCCATGGCCAGCTTGGGGTCCACGGTGAAGCCCAGCACCAGGGCGACCGAGGCGCACAGCAGGAGAGAGAGGAACACCACCAGCCACGAGAACTGGAACAGGGGCTCCACCTGCTGGCCAGCAAAGGTCTTCATCTCGTCTGAGGGGGGGAGAGTGGGGAGAGGGGGGGGAGTGAAGATGTAAGAATTTTCCGGACAACAGCCTTCAGGTATTTGGCTAGCCTGGGGTCTTTAGCAACGCTACTGCACGGCTAGCCTAGCCTGGGGTCTTTATAAGGGCTCCTATAGATGTGTAGCTCGCTAGTTAGCCTAGCCTGGGGTCTTCATAAGAGCTCTTATAGGTGTGTAGCTCGCTAGTTAGCCCTGGTTGGTCTTGAAAGGGCTCCTATAGGTGTGTAGCTCGCTAGTTAGCCTAGCCTGGGGTCTTCATAAGCGCTTCTCTGTGTGTAGCTCGCTAGTTAGCCTAGCCTGGGGTCTTCATAAGAGCTCTTATAGGTGTGTAGCTCGCTAGTTAGCCTAGCCTGGGGTCCTCATAAGAGCTCCTATAGGTGTTTAGCTCGCTAGTTAGCCTAGCCTTGGGTCTTCATAAGGGCTCCTGGGTGTGTAGCTAGCCCGTTAGCCTGGCGCTCACCCTCCAGCTTCTTGAGCAGGAAGGACTTGCCGCTGCCCCACTGGGCGTACAGCCCCACGCAGATGGGCGGCTGCATGGTGGGCTCGCTCAGGATGTCTGCCAGCGCGCTGCTGTACAGGTCGTAGCCTAGCATGTCCCCGTCGCACTCAGAGGGGGACAGGTGGCCTGCAGAGAAAGAGAGACGGACACAGACACACAAAGACAAACAGAGACACACAGAGACAGACACACATACCGACAAACAGACACATACACACATACAGACACGTACACACACACACACACACACACACACACACACACACACACACACACACACACACACACACACACACACACACACACACACACACACACACACACATAGAGACATGTCATTGTTATTTCATAATCAGGCTGACTAATAGATAAAGGATGACTAATAGACACATCAATAGCTTTTGAATCTATCATCAGGCTGACTAATAGATACCCATGGTATCAGGGTGACTAATGGATCATGGCATGCTGATTAATTGGTTTATATTACATTGATGTATTTCTGTCATCAGGCTGAGTAATAGATTCATGATGACTGACAGACACATCATCACCATCTGAGTCATCAGGCTGACTAATGGATCCAGGATGATAGGTTCAGAGGCTGCAGGCTGACTAATGGATCCAGGCTGACTAATGGATTCATGATGACTAACAGACACATCATCACCATCTGAGTCATCAGGCTGACTAATGGATCCAGGATGATAGCTTCAGATGGGGCAGGCTGACTAATGGATCAGGATGATAGCTTCAGATGGGGCAGGCTGACTAATGGATCCAGGATGATAGCTTCAGATGGGGCAGGCTGACTAATGGATCAGGATGATAGCTTCAGATGGGGCAGGCTGACTAATGGATCAGGATGATAGCTTCAGATGGGGCAGGCTGACTAATGGATCAGGATGATAGCTTCAGATGGGGCAGGCTGACTAATGGATGGGGACTCACGCGCTCCAAAGATCTGCGTGAGGATGCTCTTCTGGTGGCTGCAGTCGATGTTGTACGGCGTCTCTCCCGCCTTGTTGGGCCGGTACAGCAGGCGGCCATCTTTAGGGTTCCTCAGCAGCAGCTCGGCCAGCCGCCGACTCCGCCCCCGGATGGCGATGTGGAGGGGCGTGTCTCCTTTCTGAAACACAGGAAACAGGGAGCTGGAAGAATCCTCCACAGTAAAAGCCCCTCGTTTGGAAAATAAAACCAAAAACCAAAACAATTTAATTATTCTAGATAGGTTGGTGGTTACTGGTGAATAGGTTAACTGGTGAACTGGTTTACTGGTAACTGTTAACTTGTTAACTGGAGGCTTACTTTGTCCACCGCTGAAACCTTGGCTCCTTTATCCAGCAGCAGCTCAACAATGTCGATGTTCCTCATCTTAGTGGCTTTGATCAGAGGAGTCTCTCCATCCTGGAGAGAGAGATAGAGGGTTACAGTGGCTATATCCTAGAGAGACAGCAGCATTACTGTGTCTCTCCATCCTAGAGAAAGAGAGTGAGCATACAGTGTATATCCTAGAGCGAGTCATGCAGACAGACAGACAGACAGACAGACAGACAGACAGACAGACGGTACCTTGGTGCAGTTCTCGGTGTCGGGGTTGCACTGCAGGATGTCTCGGACCATGGTGGCGTTCCCCTTCTCCACCGCCCAGTACAGCGCCGTCTTGTTCTCCTGAGGAACCACACAGCCAATCACAGAGCAGCACGGCCCAGCGCGGCCAACCACAGACCAGCACGGCCCAGCGTGGCCAACCACAGACCAGCACGGCCAACTGCGGCCAATCACAATCTTCTGAGGGTGTTTTGTGGGGACCTTGGTTTATGGGGTCCTGATGGAGTCATGGGGGTCCTGGTGGGGTCATGGGGTTCCTGGTGGGGTCATGGGGGTCGTGATGGGGTCATGGGGGTCGTGATAGGGTCATGGGGGTCGTGATGGGGTCCTGGTGTGGTCATGGGGTCCTGGTGTGGTCATGGGGTCATGGTGGGGTCGTGATGTGGTCCTGGTGGGGTCATGGGGTCATGGTGGGGTCATGGGGGTCCTCACCTGTCCTCTGATGTCGATGTCAGCGTACTTCTGCAGCAGAGCCTTGACGATCTCCACGTGTCCGCCCCGCACGGCTCCGATCAGAACTGTGTCCCCGCTCTGGAGAACCACACACACACACACACAGAACCACACACACACACACACACACACAGAACCACACACGCACACACACACACAGGACCACACACACATACTCATTAGAGTTAGTTACAGTCAGTCAGATTCACCCTCACCGAACCACACACTGTACGTAGCTTCACTGTGTGGTTATTATTGGATGGAACGGTTAGCGTTATGCTCGTTGGGTAAGTTATGCTACTTCTAATTATTGGGCCTGTTAGCATTGTGCTAGCTGGTTGAGTTGTACTACATGGGTGAGTTTAGCTTGTTTGTAATGGTTAGCATGATGCTAGTTGGTTTGCGTTGTGAGACTTTTAAGTTTATCTAGTGGCTTGAGTTATGCTAATCTGTTAACGTGATGCTAGCTGTTTCAGTGCGTGCTCTGACCCGGTCGGGGATGTTGACGTAGGTGCCGGCGTCCAGCAGGTCCTGGACGATCTCAGTGTGGCCCTCCTTGGCGGCGATCATCAGCGCGGTGTTGCCGTCCTTGTCCGTCATGTTGACGTTGGGGTTCCTCTTCAGCAGCTCCTTCACCACCTCCGAGAAGCCCCCCTTCACCCCCACGATCAGGGCCGTCATCGAGTTCTGGGGCCCAAGGACCAGAACACAGGTCAGTGACCAGCTACTGGTTAACCCCTCAGTGGTCAGTGACCAGCTACTGGTTAACCTCTCACTTCATACACTAGGACGCTGTTAGTGACCGGGCTACTGGTTAACCCCTCAGTGGTCAGTGACCAGCTACTGGTTAACCCCTCAGTTCATACACTAGCTGTTAATGACCTGGTTACTGGTTAACCCCTCAGTTCATACACTAGGATGCTGATCCCAGATCAGTTCATCGATCCTCCTGGGGATGAGGACGTGGATGCGATACAGTGTAGCGTCAGTGGAGGAGCTAACACTCTAGCTTAGCTCCGGTTAGCTTAGCGTCGGTAACACTGTAGCTTAGCTTCAGTTACTTTAGCGTTTGTAACACTGAAGCCTAGCTTTATCATTCGATGAGCTAACACTGTAGCTTAGCTTCGGTTAGCTTAGCGTCGGTAACACTGCAGCTTAGCTTCAGTTACCTTAGCGTCTGTAACACTGAAGCCTAGCTTTATCATTAGATCAGCTAACACTGTAGCTTAGCTTTGGTTAGCTTGGCGTCGGTAACACTGCAGTTTAGCTTCAGTTACCTTAGCGTCTGTAACACTGAAGCCTAGCTTTATCATTAGATGAGCTAACACTGTAGCTTAGCTTCGGTTAGCTTAGCGTCGGTAACGCTGTGTAGATATGTGTATAGTGAGTATATGTAGGAACATACCGCCCCCTCCTGGTCGACATCCGCTCCGTTCTCCAGCAGGTGCATCACACTCTCGAAGTGACCCTTCCTGGAGGCCCAGATCAGAGGGGTGGTGCCATACTGCAACACACACACACACACACACACACACACACACACACACACACACACACACACACACACACACACACACACACACACACACACACACACACAGGTGTTAGCTTATGTTAGCTGACCATGACTGACCTTCTTGGTGATTGAGAACCAGGTAAAGTATTCCAATTGTAACGGATGTTGGCTAAATATAATTGATGTGGATGGAGGCGATGCTAACAGAAGCTAATTGATGAAATCCAACGCTTACTGATATTAGGGAATGGAAAGTAATGCCATGGGAACACTTATGCTACCGGATGGAAGCTGATGCTAACTGATGCTAGCGGATGGAAGCTAAAGCTAACTGATGCTAGGTGATGGAGGTTTGATGCTAACTGATGCTAGCTAAACGATGTTTGATGCTAACTGTTGCTAGTGGATGGAAGCTGATGCCAACTGATGCTAGTGGATGGGAGCCGCTGATGCTAACTGATGCTAGTGGATGGAAGCTGATGCTAACTGATGCTAGTGGATGGGAGCCCCAGATATAAATGGTGCTAGCTCACCTTGTCGGAGCAGTTGACCTTGGCTCCGTTGTCGAGGAGCAGCTTGACGATGTCGGCGTGGCCGCGCCCCGCCGCCCAGATGATAGGATACACACTGTACTGCTGCAGACAGACAGGGGGACAGACAGGGGGACAGACAGGTGGACAGACAGGGAGGCAGACAGGGGGACAGACAGGGGGGCAGACAGGGGGGCAGACAGGGGGGCAGACAGAGGGGTGGAGAGAGACAGACAGGTGGACAGACAGGTGGACAGACAGGTGGACAGATAGGGGGACAGGGTAGAGAGACGGGTGGACAGACAGGGGGACAGACAGGGGGACAGACAGTTGGACAGACAGGTGGACAGATAGAAGATGAGAGACAGACAGGAAGAAACAGAGGTGGGGATACAGAGGGGTAGAGAGACGGATGGAGAGACAGACAGGTGGACAGACAGGTGGACAGACAGGTGGACGGACAGGTGGACAGAGAGGGGGACAGACAGGGGGACAGACAGGGGGGTGGAGAGAGGCAGACAGGTGGCAGGTGAATGTGAGCTTAATGATATATTGGTTAAGTGGTCAGCTTTGTGTGTGTGTGTGTGTGTGTGTGTGTGTGTGTGTGTGTGTGTGTGTGTGTGTGTGTGTGTGTGTGTGTGTGTGTGTGTGTGTGTGTGTGTGTGTGTGTGTGTGTGTGTTACCTGTCCTGTTGTGTTGGGGTTGGCTCCATTCTCCAGTAGAAGCTCGCAGACCTCCACGCGACCTTTATAGGCAGCCCACATAAGGGCTGTCCAGCCACCCTGTTCAATACACAACATTATAGATCAATATCTGATCAATACAGAACATTATAGATCAATATCTGATCAATACACAACATTATAGAACAATATCTGATCAATAACATTATAGAACAATATCTGATCAATACACAACATTACAGATCAATATCTGATCAATAACAGTATAGATCAATATCTGATCAATACATAACAGTATTGATCAATATCTGTTCAATACATAACATTATAGATCAATATCTGATCAATACATACAATTATACATCAATATCTGTTCAATGCATAACATTCTAGATCCATATCTGATCAATAACAGTATAGATCAATATCTGATCAATACATAACAGTATTGATCAATATCTGATCAATACATAACATTATCGATCAATATCTGTTCAATACATAACATTATAGATCAATATCTGATCAATAGATAACATTATAGACCAATATGTGATCAATAGATCATTATAGATCATCAATACATACAATTATCTATCAATATCTGTTCAATGCATAACATTCTAGATCAATATCTGATCAATACATAACTTCATAGATCAATATCTAATCAATAACATGATAGATCAATCATGGAGATGGACACCATATATAAGAACATGTAAGTATGTATGGAATGATTCATAAACATAGAGATATTCTTGAAGCTAAAATGCACCAGGCTCTAGTTATGGATCTGCTTGATTTCCTCATGATCGGGTCCCCGACCCACGGTGAATGGATGGATCAATAAATCAGTCTCTGCCTTCTATTGGCCTGGTCGAGGTCTCACATTCATCCTGACAGCCTCCCAGTTGCTAGGTAACCAGAGGCTCTGTGACCGCGGAGGTCTGGAACCTTGGACGGTGGTCGCCGCGGTGACCGTACCGATGCACCAACCAGAATACTAACGACCCTGGTGTCCACGGTGATCACAGAACTCCCCTCTAACATGTACTGGTCTGATGGGGTTCCCACACTACATACTGGTCACGATGGAACGGGCTGGACTAGTCTGCTCGCTTCGTATCGGACTCTAGACTATTGGTGTTGCTAGCATGCGGTTAGCAAGTCGTTAGCATGTTGATAGCATGTTCTCTACCATGTCTCTGTGCTCAAGGCAGATGTGTTGTTAGCATGTTGTTAGCATATCATCTACCATGTCTCTGTGCTCCAGGTAGATGTGTTGTTAGCGTGTTGTTAGCGTATTGTTAGCATGTAGTTAGCATGTGGTTAGCATGTTCTCTACCATGTCTCTATGCTCCAGGTATATACGCTGCTAGCGTGTTGTTAGCATGTTGTTAGCATGTCGTTAGCATGTTGTGTACCATGTCTCTGTGCTCCAGGTATATATGCTGTTAGCGTGTTGTTAGCATGTCTTGGCATGTTGTGTACCATGTCTCTGTGCTCCAGGTAGATGTGTTGTTGTTAGCATGTCATTAGCATGTTGTGTACCATGTCTCTGTGCTCCAGGTAGGCGCTGTTCTCCAGCAGCTCCTTGACCACCTCCAGGTGCCCCTCCTTGGCGCCTGAGATCAAAGCGGACCAGCAGTCCTGGGGGAGGGGA
>NC_079432.1:2080115-2085115 GCF_026213295.1 Gadus chalcogrammus
GAGGAGGAGGAGGGGAGGAGGTAGGGAGGGGGCCATAGGAAGTAGGAGAGAGGAGCTGAGGAGAGGAGGTGCTGGGGACTGACCCTGTTGTAGAAGGGGTGCTGGGGCCCGGCCAGGCCGCTGTAGTAGCTGCTGTGGGTCTCGCCGCCGCCCCGCCCACGAAGGAGGCGGAGGGCGAGCAGGCGGTGGAGGGCTGGCTGTACATGGAGGTGGGCCGCACCTGCGCCTCCTGCTGCATGCTGGGAGACGTCGCCGCACTCAGGTTCATCGCTCCGGGCCGAACCGCGTCTGGGAGGGGGGGGGGGGGCAAAGGGTGAGGGAGGGAGGGAGAGAGAGGGGGGAGAAAGGGGGAGGTAGAGGGGGGGAGAGAGAGCGGGGAGGGAGAGAGGGTAGGAAGAGAGAGAGGGGGGAGGGAGAGAGAGAGGGTGGAGAGAGAGGGAGGGAGAGAGAGAGGGGGGAGAGAGAGGGGGGAGAGAGGGAGGAAGAGAGGGAGGGGGGGATATCAGGGGTAGTAGATTCAAGGTCTTCTTTGGATCCATGGAGGGATCATCTCCCCCGCAGTATGATCCTGATCAACGGGTCTCCTTTATCCTGTATATTGATCCTGACCCCCCCCTCACCTGAGATGATCTCCCTGAGCTTGGGGTCCAGGTTGAGGTGCAGGGCAGGAAGGTCTTGATGTCGCGGGCCGAGAGCACAGGGGTACGCCGAGGACAGGAAGACCTCGAAGCTCCGCACGTCGGCGTCGATCTCCAGCAGCGGCTCCACGTCCTTGGTGGTCGGGATGCCCTTGGAGATCTGGACCACCAACACACTCAGCATCCCGTCGCCATGGCAACCCGCACTCCGTGCACTCGTATACGACAACTTATTCATATAGATGTTCAGATATAGAATATATTTAAAGCAATATTTCTGTGAATCGCTTTTTTCATTTACACTTCTTATTTCCATGGAAGAAGAGCTGGAGATGGGAGGAGTGAGGAGGAGGAGGAGGAGGAGTGAGGAGGAGGAGGAGGAGAGGAGGAGTGAGGAGTGAGGAGGAGGAGGAGGAGGAGGAGGAGGGAGGAGTGAGGAGGAGGAGTGAGGAGGAGGAGGAGGAGGAGGATGAGGAGGAGAGGAGGAGAGGAGGAGGAGGAGATGAGGAGGGGAGGAGGAGGAGGGAGGAGTGAGGAGGAGGGGAGTGAAGAGGAGGAGGAGTGAGGAGGATGAGGAGGAGGAGGAGGAGGAGGAGGGAGGAGGAGGAGGAGGAGGAGGAGAGTAGTGGAGGAGGAGGAGGAGAGGAGGAGGAGTGAGGAGGAGGAGGAGGAGGAGTAGTGGAGGAGGAGGAGGAGGAGTAGTGGAGGAGGAGGAGGAGGAGAGGGAGGAGGAGGAGGAGGAGGAGGAGTGGAGGAGGAGAGGAGGAGGAGAGGAGGAGGAGGAGGAGGAGGAGGGGAGGAGGAGGAGGAGGAGGAGGAGGAGGAGAGGAGGAGGAGAGGGAGGAGGAGGAGGAGGAGGAGAGGGAGGAGGAGTGAGGAGGAGGAGGAGTGGAGGAGGAGAGGAGGAGGAGTGAGGAGGAGGAGGAGGAGGAGTAGTGGAGGAGGAGGAGGAGGAGAGGGAGGAGGAGGAGGAGGAGAGGGAGGAGGAGTGAAGGAGGGGAGGAGGAGGAGGAGGAGGAGGAGTGAGGAGGAGGAGGAGTGAGGAGGAGTGGAGGAGGGGAGGAGGAGGAGGAGGAGGTGAGGAGGAGGAGGAGAGGAGGAGGAGTGAGGAGGAGGAGGAGGAGGAGTGGAGGAGGAGGAGGAGGAGGAGGAGAGGGAGGAGGAGGAGGAGGAGTGAGGAGGAGGGGAGGAGGAGGAGGAGGAGGAGTGAGGAGGAGGAGGAGGAGAGGGAGGAGGAGGAGAGGAGGAGGAGGAGTAGTGGAGGAGGAGGAGGAGGTGAGGAGGAGGAGTGAGGAGGAGGAGTAGTGGAGGAGGAGTAGTGGAGGAGGAGGAGTGAGGAGGAGTGAGGAGGAGGAGTAGTGGAGGAGGAGGGGGAGGGGGAGGGGGAGGAGGAGGGGAGGAGGAGGAGGAGTAGGAGGGGAGGAGGAGGGGGAGGAGGAGGAGGAGGAGGAGGAGGAGGAGGAGGAGGAACAGAGAGGAGAACGAGAAGAGGAGTAGCCGGCCTTGAGGAGGGCGTGCCCCTGACCTGTCGTAGATGGCCTTGAGGGTGGTGGTGTCGGGAACTCCGTCCGTCTCCTCCAGCAGCAGGATGAGCCAGGAGGTTCGGTACGGCCACTGCTCCGTCAGGTGATCCACGACGCCAGCCGGGTCCCAGTTAAACGTGATCTGATTGGCTCTCAGCAGACGGCCTGCAGGGAGAACAGGAAGTACCGCCCCCTAGTCCGTCAAATCCTCTCTGACCTCACATCCTGTCTCAAGGCTTGATGAGCTGTGTGTGTGTGTGTGTCTATACCGTGTGTGTGTGTGTTTCAGTGTTTGTGTGTGTGTGTGTGTGTGTTTCAGTGTGTGTGTGTGTTTCAGTGTGTGTGTGTGTGTGTTTCAGTGTGTGTGTGTGTGTTTCAGTGTGTGTGTGTGTGTGTGTGTGTGTGAGAGTGTGTACCTGTAACAGAGACGATGTTCAGCAGTCTCCTCATGGTCTGAGGGCAGTGTGTGTGTGTGTGTGTGTGTTTCAGTGTGTGTGAGAGTGTGTACCTGTAACAGAGACGATGTTCAGCAGTCTCCTCATGGTCTGAGGGCTGATGTCGCTGAACCAGTCCTCGGTCACCAGCAGCTTGCTGAGGTCGAAGGACATCTGCCGCGTCACCGAGCGCTGCACCTGCTGCCGACGCCGGTACGTGTCCTGACCACAGCCACACAGAACCAGTTACAACCAGTGACAACCAGTGACAACCAGTGACAACCAGCTAGGACTTGTAGAACCACGCACAACCTGTCAGAACCAGTTACATCCAGTTAGGACTAGTAGAACCAAGTACAACCTGTCAGAACCAGTTACATCCAGTTAGGACTAGTAGAACCAAGTACAACCAGTCAGAACCAGTTGGAGTGAGTTGGAACTAGTAAAAACTAATTGGAACAAGTTCCAACCAATTACAGCCAGAACAAGTTGGAACCAGATGGAACCAGTTCTACATAAATGAGTCATGCTTCACGTGAAGCTCTGAATAAACACATTAGCTGTGTGGCTTTAGGCTCTAAGGCCCTCGGGGAGGGGACGGAAGCAGAATAAACCGGTTCTCCGTGAGGGGCAGTATGGGGTCTCTCACCCGGCGGTTCAAGGTGGTCTTGCTGCCGAACTTGGAGAGTTCTCCCAGACTGTGTTGAGACAACTTCCTGTCCAGCTCCTCGTGCCAGCCTACACACACACAAGCACACACACACACACACACACACACACACACACACACACACACACACAAAAAACATGAAAGTTACAGTTAATCTTAATCGATTATGGTATGTATCTGCAGTATGTGTATACATGGAGTATGTTGGAGTGTAACGGTGTGTAACCATCTGTGGCAGTGAGGTCGCTGGCAGGGCGTGTATGGGTACGGTGTGTGCCTATACTGTGTGTGTCTGTTTGTGTGTCTGTGTGTATAGTGTGTGTACTGTGTATGTGTGTGTGTTTGTAAGGTGTGTGTCCTGTGCATGTGTACATGTATAGTGTGGGTACTGTGTATGTGTGTATAGTGTGTGTCCTGTGTATGTGTGTGTGTTTGTAGTGTGTGTACTATGTGTTTGTGTGTGTGTGTGTGTTTGTGGTGTGTGTCCTGTGTATTTGTGTGTACTGTGTGTTTGTATGTGTGTGTGTGTGTGTGTGCTTGTAGTATGTGTCCTGTGTGTGTGTGTGCGTACTGTGAATGTGTGTGTGTGTGTGTGTGTGTACTATGTGTTTGTGTACTATGTGTGTGTGTACTGTGTGTGTGTGTATAGTGTGTGTGTGTGTGTGTGTGTGTGTGTACACTATGTGTGTGTGTGTGTGTGTGTGTGTATAGCGTGTGTCCTGTTTGTGTGTGTGTTTGTGTGTGTGTGTGTGTGTGTGTGTGTACTATGTGTTTGTGTGTGTGTGTGTGTGTGTGTGTGTGTGTGTGTGTGTGTGTGTGTGTGTACTATGTGTGTGTGTGTATAGTGTGTGTCCTGTGTGTCTGACCGTCGGCGGGGGCGGCGGGGTCCCGGGCTCCGGGGCCGGGCGCCAGCTTGCGGGCGGAGCTGAGCCCCCGGCTGTTCAGGAAGACGGGCAGGTGCACGATGTTCCTCATGTAGTCGTGGCCGTTGATGTTGGAGTCGCGCAGCACGCTGCTCAGGTTCTGGTGATGGCCTTGATGATGATGTGGGGGTCGCTGGCGAAGATGGAGATGAACGGGCCCTTGGAGAAGAGGACCCTCACCTGGAGGGGGGGAGGGAGGGGGGGGAGGGGGAGAGGGAGGGAGGGGGGGGGGAGGTGGAGAGGGAGGGAGGGGAGGGGGGGAGAGGGAGGGAGGGGGGAGGTGGGGAGGGAGGGGAGGGAGGGAGAGGAGGAGGGAGGGAGAGAGAGTAGACAGATTGATAAAGATGGATTTTCTCAATCGTCACGGCAACATTGTGCCAGCATCGTCACGGTAACGAGATGATGTCAAACAAGTAAATCACATCAAAGAGACCATCAAATATGTTTTGTTCCTCATGACATGGTGTTTGTGTACGATGTGCAGTTGCATAGTTGTGTATTTAAGTGTGTGTGTGTGTGTGCGTGTGTTTTAACGTGTGCGTGTGTGTGTGTGTGTGTGTGTGTGTGTGTGTGTGTGTGTGTGTGTGTGTGTGTGTGTGTGTGTGTGTGTGTGTGTGTGTGTGTGTGTGTGTGTGTGTGTGTGTGTGTGTTTTAAAGTGTGCGTGTGTGTGTGTGTGTTTGTGTGTGTGTGTGTCCTCACCGTGTCCAACATCTGCAGCACCTTGTCCTGCTCGCAGGAGTCCAGGCCGTCGATGATGACGGCCAGGCGGGTCTGGTTCTGGGTGAAGCTGTCGATGCTCTTCGCCATGCGG
>NC_079432.1:2090115-2127615 GCF_026213295.1 Gadus chalcogrammus
TAATGGATCAGGATGATAGCTTCAGATGGGGCAGGCTGACTAATGGATGGGGACTCACGCGCTCCAAAGATCTGCGTGAGGATGCTCTTCTGGTGGCTGCAGTCGATGTTGTACGGCGTCTCTCCCGCCTTGTTGGGCCGGTACAGCAGGCGGCCATCTTTAGGGTTCCTCAGCAGCAGCTCGGCCAGCCGCCGGCTCCGCCCCCGGATGGCGATGTGGAGGGGCGTGTCTCCTTTCTGAAACACAGGAAACAGGGAGCTGGAAGAATCCTCCACAGTAAAAGCCCCTCGTTTGGAAAATAAAACCAAAAACCAAAACAATTTAATTATTCTAGATAGGTTGGTGGTTACTGGTGAATAGGTTAACTGGTGAACTGGTTTACTGGTAACTGTTAACTTGTTAACTGGAGGCTTACTTTGTCCACCGCTGAAACCTTGGCTCCTTTATCCAGCAGCAGCTCAACAATGTCGATGTTCCTCATCTTAGTGGCTTTGATCAGAGGAGTCTCTCCATCCTGGAGAGAGAGAGAGAGAGAGGGTTACAGTGGCTATATCCTAGAGAGACAGCAGCATTACTGTGTCTCTCCATCCTAGAGAAAGAGAGTGAGCATACAGTGTATATCCTAGAGCGAGTCAGACAGACAGACAGACAGACAGATGGTACCTTGGTGCAGTTCTCGGTGTCGGGGTTGCACTGCAGGATGTCTCGGACCATGGTGGCGTTCCCCTTCTCCACCGCCCAGTACAGCGCCGTCTTGTTCTCCTGAGGAACCACACAGCCAATCACAGAGCAGCACGGCCCAGCGCGGCCAACCACAGACCAGCACGGCCAACTGCGGCCAATCACAATCTTCTGAGGGTGTTTTGTGGGGACCTTGGTTTATGGGGTCCTGATGGAGTCATGGGGGTCCTGGTGGGGTCATGGGGGTCCTGATGGGGTCATGGGGGTCATTGGGGTCCTGATGGGGTCATTGGGGTCGTGATGGGGTAATGGGGGTCGTGATGGGGTCATGGGGGTCCTGGTGGGGTCATGGGGGTCGTGATGGGGTCATGGGGGTCGTGATGGGGTCATGGGGGTCGTGATGGGGTCATGGGGGTCGTGATAGGGTCATGGGGGTCGTGATGGGGTCATGGGGGTCGTGATGGGGTCCTGGTGGGGTCATGGGATCATGGTGGGGTCGTGATGGGGTCCTGGTGGGGTCATGGGGTCATGGTGGGGTCCTGGTGGGGTCATGGGGTCATGGTGGGGTCATGGGGTCCTCACCTGTCCTCTGATGTCGATGTCAGCGTACTTCTGCAGCAGAGCCTTGACGATCTCCACGTGTCCGCCCCGCACGGCTCCGATCAGAACTGTGTCCCCACTCTGGAGAACCACACACACACACAGAACCACACACACACACACACACACACACACACACACACACAGAACCACACACGCACGCACACACAGAACCACACACACACACACACACACAGAACCACACACACACACACACACACACACACACACACACACACACACACACACACACACACACACACACACACACACACACACACACACACACACACACACACACAGAACCACACACGCACACACACACACAGGACCACACACACATACTCATTAGAGTTAGTTACAGTCAGTCAGATTCACCCTCACCGAACCACACACTGTACGTAGCTTCACTGTGTGGTTATTATTGGATGGAACGGTTAGCTTAATGCTCGTTGGGTAAGTTATGCTACTTCTAATTATTGGGCCTGTTAGCATTGTGCTAGCTGGTTGGGTTGTACTACATGGGGGAGTTTAGCTTGTTGGTAATGGTTAGCATGATGCTAGTTGGTTTGCGTTGTGAGACTTTTAAGTTTATCTAGTGGCTTGAGTTATGCTAATCTGTTAACGTGATGCTAGCTGTTTCAGTGCGTGCTCTGACCCGGTCGGGGATGTTGACGTAGGTGCCGGCGTCCAGCAGGTCCTGGACGATCTCGGTGTGGCCCTCCTTGGCGGCGATCATCAGCGCGGTGTTGCCGTCCTTGTCCGTCATGTTGACGTTGGGGTTCCTCTTCAGCAGCTCCTTCACCACCTCCGAGAAGCCCCCCTTCACCCCCACGATCAGGGCCGTCATCGAGTTCTGGGGCCCAAGGACCAGAACACAGGTCAGTGACCAGCTACTGGTTAACCCCTCAGTGGTCAGTGACCAGCTACTGGTTAACCTCTCACTTCATACACTAGGACGCTGTTAGTGACCGGGCTACTGGTTAACCCCTCAGTGGTCAGTGACCAGCTACTGGTTAACCCCTCAGTTCATACACTAGCTGTTAATGACCTGGTTACTGGTTAACCCCTCAGTTCATACACTAGGATGCTGATCCCAGATCAGTTCATCGATCCTCCTGGGGATGAGGACGTGGATGCGATACAGTGTAGCGTCAGTGGAGGAGCTAACACTCTAGCTTAGCTCCGGTTAGCTTAGCGTCGGTAGTACTGTAGCTTAGCTTCAGTTACTTTAGCGTCTGTAACACTGAAGCCTAGCTTTATCATTCGATGAGCTAACACTGTAGCTTAGCTTCGGTTAGCTTAGCGTCGGTAACACTGCAGCTTAGCTTCAGTTACCTTAGCGTCTGTAACACTGAAGCCTAGCTTTATCATTAGATCAGCTAACACTGTAGCTTAGCTTTGGTTAGTTTGGCGTCGGTAACACTGCAGCTTAGCTTCAGTTACCTTAGCGTCTGTAACACTGAAGCCTAGCTTTATCATTAGATGAGCTAACACTGTAGCTTAGCTTCGGTTAGCTTAGCGTCGGTAACGCTGTGTAGATATGTGTATAGTGAGTATATGTAGGAACATACCGCCCCCTCCTGGTCGACATCCGCTCCGTTCTCCAGCAGGTGCATCACACTCTCGAAGTGACCCTTCCTGGAGGCCCAGATCAGAGGGGTGGTGCCATACTGCAACACACACACACACAGCTTAAGTTAGCTGACCATGACTGACCTTCTTGGTGATTGAGAACCAGGTAAAGTATTCCAATTGTAACTGATGTTGGCTAAATATAATTGATGTGGATGAAGGCGATGCTAACAGAAGCTAATTGATGAAATCCAACGCTTACTGATATTAGGAAATGGAAAGTAATGCCATGGGAACACTTATGCTACCGGATGGAAGCTGATGCTAACTGATGCTAGCGGATGGAAGCTAAAGCTAACTGATGCTAGGTGATGGAGGTTTGATGCTAACTGATGCTAGCTAAACGATGTTTGATGCTAACTGTTGCTAGTGGATGGAAGCTGATGCTAATAGATGCTAGTGGATGGGAGCCGCTGATGCTAACTGGTGCTAGCTCACCTTGTCGGAGCAGTTGACCTTGGCTCCGTTGTCGAGGAGCAGCTTGACGATGTCAGCGTGGCCGCGCCCCGCCGCCCAGATGATAGGATACACACTGTACTGCTGCAGACAGACAGGGGGACAGACAGGGGGACAGACAGGGGGACAGACAGGTGGACAGACAGGGAGACAGACAGGGAGACAGACAGGTGGACAGACAGGGGGACAGACAGGGGGACAGACAGGGGGACAGACAGGGGGGCAGACAGGCGGGCAGACAGAGGGGTGGAGAGAGACAGACAGGTGGACAGACAGAGGGGTGGAGAGAGACAGACAGGTGGACAGACGGGTGGACAGACAGGTGGACAGACAGGTGGACAGATAGGGGGACAGGGTAGAGAGACGGGTGGACAGACAGGGGGACAGACAGGTGGACAGACAGAAGATGAGAGACAGACAGGAAGAAACAGAGGTGGGGATACAGAGGGGTAGAGAGACGGATGGAGAGACAGACAGGTGGACAGACAGGTGGACAGACAGGTGGACGGACAGGTGGACAGACAGGTGGACGGACAGGTGGACAGAGAGGGGGACAGACAGGGGGGTGGAGAGAGACAGACAGGTGGCAGGTGAATGTGAGCTTAATGATATCTTGGTTAAGTGGTCAGCTGTGTGTGTGTGTGTGTGTGTGTGTGTGTGTGTGTGTGTGTGTGTGTGTGTGTGTGTGTGTGTGTGTGTGTGTGTGTGTGTGTGTGTGTGTGTGTGTGTGTTACCTGTCCTGTTGTGTTGGGGTTGGCTCCATTCTCCAGTAGAAGCTCGCAGACCTCCACGCGACCTTTATAGGCAGCCCACATAAGGGCTGTCCAGCCACCCTGTTCAATACACAACATTATAGATCAATATCTGATCAATACAGAACATTATAGATCAATATCTGATCAATACACAACATTATAGAACAATATCTGATCAATAACATTATAGAACAATATCTGATCAATACACAACATTATAGATCAATATCTGATCAATAACAGTATAGATCAATATCTGATCAATACATAACAGTATTGATCAATATCTGTTCAATACATAACATTATAGATCAATATCTGATCAATACATACAATTATACATCAATATCTGTTCAATGCATAACATTCTAGATCCATATCTGATCAATAACAGTATAGATCAATATCTGATCAATACATAACAGTATTGATCAATATCTGATCAATACATAACATTATAGATCAATATCTGATCAATAGATAACATTATAGACCAATATCTGATCAATAGATCATTATAGATCAATATCTGATCAATACATAACTTCATAGATCAATATCTAATCAATAACATGATAGATCAATCATGGAGATGGACACCATATATAAGAACATGTAAGTATGTATGGAATGATTCATAAACATATAGATATTCTTGAAGCTAAAATGCACCAGGCTCTAGTTATGGATCTGCTTGATTTCCTCATAATCGGGTCCCCGACCCACGGTGAATGGATGGATCAATAAATCAGTCTCTGCCTTCTATTGGCCTGGTCGAGGTCTCACATTCATCCTGACAGCCTCCCAGTTGCTAGGTAACCAGAGGCTCTGTGACCGCGGAGGTCTGGAACCTTGGACGGTGGTCGCCGCGGTGACCGTACCGATGCACCAACGCTCAGAATACTAACGACCCTGGTGTCCACGGTGATCACAGAACTCCCCTCTAACATGTACTGGTCTGATGGGGTTCCCACACTACATACTGGTCACGATGGAACGGGCTGGACTAGTCTGCTCGCTTCGTATCGGACTCTAGACTATTGGTGTTGCTAGCATGCGGTTAGCAAGTCGTTAGCATGTTGATAGCATGTTCTCTACCATGTCTCTGTGCTCAAGGCAGATGTGTTGTTAGCATGTTGTTAGCATATCATCTACCATGTCTCTGTGCTCCAGGTAGATGTGTTGTTAGCGTGTTGTTAGCGTATTGTTAGCATGTAGTTAGCATGTGGTTAGCATGTTCTCTACCATGTCTCTATGCTCCAGGTATATATGCTGCTAGCGTGTTGTTAGCATGTCGTTAGCATGTTGTGTACCATGTCTCTGTGCTCCAGGTATATATGCTGTTAGCGTGTTGTTAGCATGTCTTGGCATGTTGTGTACCATGTCTCTGTGCTCCAGGTAGATGTGTTGTTGTTAGCATGTCATTAGCATGTTGTGTACCATGTCTCTGTGCTCCAGGTAGATGTGTTGTTAGCATGTTGTTAGCATGTCGTTAGCATGTTGTGTACCATGTCTCTGTGCTCCAGGTAGGCGCTGTTCTCCAGCAGCTCCTTGACCACCTCCAGGTGCCCCTCCTTGGCGCCTGAGATCAAAGCGGACCAGCAGTCCTGGGGGAGGGGAGAGAGAGAGAGAGAGAGGGAGGGAGGCTGTTACCATGGCAACACATGGATACCTTGTTGCCATGGGAACAACCTCCCTGGAACAGTCCCGTTCGTAGGTTAGAGGCTGTGTCCCAGGTGGATAGAGATACGTTTATATAGAGAGAGAGAGGGGGAGGGAGAGAGAGAGGGAGAGAGAGAGGGGGGAGAGAGTGAGAGAGAGAGGGAGAGAGAGGGGGAGAGAGAGGGAGGGGGAGAGAGAGAGAGGGGGGGAGAGAGAGAGAGAGGGGGGGGAGGGAGAGGGAGAGAGAGAGACAGGGGGAGAGAGAGAGAGAGAGAGGGAGAGAGAGAGAGAGGATGAGAGAGAGAGAGAGAAGAGAGAGAGAGAGAGAGAGAGAGAGAGAGAGAGAGAGGAGAGAGAGAGAGAGAGAGGAGAGAGAGAGAGAGATGAGGGAGAGAGAGAGAGAGAGAGAGGAGAGAGGTGGGGGGAGGGGAGAGGGAGAGAGAGGGGGGGGGATGGGGATGGAGAGAGAGAGAGAGAGGGAGAGGGGGATGGAGAGAGAGTGGAGAGAGAGAGAGAGGTGGGGGGAGGGAGAGGGAGAGAGAGGGGGGGGATGGGGATGGAGAGAGAGAGAGAGAGAGAGAGACAGAGATGATGAGAGAGAGGGGTGATGGGGGGGAGAGAGAGAGAGAGGGGGGGGGAGAGAGAGAGGGGGATGGGGAGAGAGAGAGAGAGAGGGGGGGGGGGGAGAGAGAGGGGGATGGGGAGAGAGAGAGAGGGGGGGGGGGAGAGAGAGAGGGGGGATGGAGAGAGAGAGAGGGGGGGGAGAGAGAGGGGGATGGGGAGAGAAATGGATGTAGAGTGGATAGAAAGAGATCAATAGATAGTGATTAGAGATAGAGATAGATACAGTAGAACGGAGACACAACAGAGTGATAAAAGAAGGATTGATAGATGAGATAAGATGGAACCAGAGACAGAGCGACAGAGAGATGCAGCAGATAGGTTATTGATAGAGTATTGATTGATTGATTACCACGTCGTCCAGGTTGACGTTGGCTCCCCTCCTGATCAGCTCCTGAACGATCTCCAGGCTGCCTTGCTCAGAGGCCAACATCAGGGGAGTCTGACCATTCTGTTACCACACACACACACACACACCTCATTAATAACAAACCAATAGCTCACTCCATGATTCCAATGATCATTGAGCCTTGACTGTAAGTCTATAACTGTGGATCTATTACTGTAGATCTACAGCCGTAGATTGTGTCTGCAGCGAGTGTGTTTCAGGCGGAGGTGTGGCGGTTGTTCTGGATGAAGATGGGCTGATGAGGAGGAGGAAGAGGAGGAGGATGGAGATTCAATTGAAGGTGAGGATAAGCTAATGAAGATAATGATGATGAGGGGGATGGTGACGAAGATGAAAACGAGGGGGATGATAAAGCTCATGATGTAGCTGAGGGTGATGATGAACGACGGAGAGGATGGGGATGATGATGAAGATGGTGATGAATGAGATGATGATGAAGATGAGGATGTAGGTGAGGATGCTGAACATGAGGGTGATGTTGGTGGTGATGGTGAAGAAGGTGAAGATGATGGTGAAGGTGAGGAGGAAGAGGCGGGCGGGGCTCACGTCGCTGCGGCCGTCCACCTCCTTGAATCGGTCCAGGTGGGACTTCAGTGCCCCCAGGTTCTCCTCCTCCACGTAGCTGAACAGGTTCTGGATGGCCAGCGTGGTCATCTTGATGGAGGTGGTGGTGTCCATGGTTACGGCTCTGCAGGGGAGGGAGGGGGGTCAGGAGGAGGCTGGGCGGATCGGGTCCGAACGGTACCCCAGTGAAAGTAGGATCGTAAGAGTACAAGAACTGGAGCACTCTTGGGTCGTCTGGGTTCTACTGGTCGCTTCTGGGTTCTACTGGTAGTGTCTGGGTTCTACTGGTCGTTTCTGGGTTCTACTGGTAGTGTCTGGGTTCTACTGGTAGTGTCTGGGTTCTACTGGTAGTGTCTGGGTTCTACTGATCATATCTGGGTTCTACTGGTCGTGTCTGGGTTTCTACTGGTAGTGTCTGGGTTCTACTGGTAGTGTCTGGGTTCTACTGATCATATCTGGGTTCTACTGATCGTGCCTGGCTTCTACTGGTCGTGTCTGGGTTCTACTGATCGTCCCTGGGTTCTACTGGTCGTGTCTTGGTTCTACTGGTCGTGTCTGGGTTCTACTGATCGTGTCTGGGTTCTACTGATCGTGTCTGGGTTCTACTGATCGTGTCTGAGGCTCAAGGTCGACCAATAGGGTTTTTCAAGGCCGATTTCGATATCTTTTCATCACAACAGAAATTGAAACTGATATTTTGAGTTGACATTAATTTGCAGTCACTATATTTATTTTCATACATCACAAACTACTACAAACTTTTTACTTTTCCAAAGTAGAGTGTGACGCTAATGCACAAAAGCTAGCAGGCTGGCTGTAGCAGATGGAGCTAGCTGGCAGACTGTCTGTAGAGTTAAGGGGACTAGCTAACAGGCTAGCTGGAGAGATGAGAGAGATAATTGCCAGGCTATTTGCAGAGAGCTAGCTTCCGGGCTATGTTTAGAGATAAGAGGGCTATCTGCCAAGCTATTGAGAGATGAAAGAGCTAACTGCTAGGTTATTGGTAAAGCGCTGAGAGCTAGCTGCTACAAGATAGCCCAGCAGCTAGTTCTCTCCTATCTACCTCTGCAGAGGCGTTTGTTGCGATACTGATCAGTAACGTGTTTGAAGATAGCATTGCTAGCTATATTAGCGCCTCAGCAAGGGCGAGCTGACATTTCTTAAATGTCAGGAATTCTGTCACCAACACAGTCTTTAAACCAGGACCGGCCTGTCTGCATTTCTGTCTTTCTATCTGTCAGCAGCAGCATCAGTTTCCTGGGATTAGGCTACTTGCAGACAGCCAGACATATTGCTATTTATGTATGTTTTTTTTTCTCTCTCTCTCTCTCTCTCTCTCTCTCTCTCTCTCTCTCTCTCTCTCTCTCTCTCTCTCTCTCTCTCTCTCTCTCTCCCCCTTCCTTCCTTCCTTCCTTCCTTCCTTCCTTCCTTGATTCCTTGATTCCTTCCTTCCTTGATTCCTTGATTCCTTCCTTCCTTCCTTCCTTCCTTCCTTCCTTCCTTCCTTCCTTCATTCATTCCAAGGAATGAATCTAATATTCGTTCCCCGTAACGTAAAGTGTTTAATAAGCTTCTCGGTAACTCTTGCTGCGTTTCCCATAACGGTCTAGTGGTGGCGCTGTTATGTCCTTTATCCCAGACGTGTAATATAATGGGACTGTTGAGTACGTTAACGCCCACAGACCCCCCGGGTCCTGTTTATCGACCAGAACACCCCCATTCGGAGGAATGCGTTGAAATCACAGACCTCAGCCAGTCTGAGTCCTGCAGGATAACGAGGTCAGACCGTCTGAAGGCCCGCGCGTCCAATGAAGCCCGTTTATAAACACGGGCTCCATACAAATTTCGATGAGCAGGTTTTCTAAAAACGTGATTGAAAACACGAGCTGAAGCTGTTTTACGAGGCGTATATAATAATGTTTAACCCATCTGATTGAGATCCGGTGCAAAAATATTTAACAAAATCAAATTGTAAACGGAAAATTTTCACATTCCGTTACATTTGGCCTATTCTGCATCACACCTTTATATCAGTTTATAATTATATCATTATATCAAACACAAGACACGGCGATACAAGGTCATGTTAGACATTGTTATTGTGCACGGACGGAGACACACACGTACACACAAACGCACACACATACACCTACACATGATACACACACACCCTTCCCTTCATGAATAATCTCCTGCATCCCACCGTTAAACGTTAACTCGCTACGGTAATAACGACGTCCTAACGCCCCAAACGCATTCAGCCACATTTATTATAGCAGGCATATAATAAACAGCTTACAATAAACACACGCACACACATTACTGCTCCTCTACCACAAATAACGATACGCTCCAATCTGACAACTGTCAATCAAAGCACGCATCGATCATGAGGACTCAGAACCGTTTCAGTATTCACCGTTAAACACCGCCGGTGAGAGATGAGGGGTCGGTCCGGTCCGGGCGGCACGGGTCCCGGTGGGAGATGTGTCTTCTGCGGGTCTTCTCTAGATGAAAGGCAGCAGTCTATTCCCCATCCCACACTACAGCCATTTTGTGGAGCAGAAAAACAGTGGAGCTGAAGAGACGCTGCGAGTCAATCACGGACAAGCCCCGCCCCCTGCCGTGACGCGCACAGCAACAGAGGAGGATGGGGTGATGAAGAAAGAGAGGATAAAGGAATGAAACCAAGTAATTTATACAGAAGACAGTAAATGTCGCAGCCCCGCCGTCTAGTCCAGTGAAAGCTGGAACATTCTGAGTCTTCTAGTCAACGGTAATGAGCTTCATTGTGTAGAACTGAACCAATAGCCGGGCCTGTTTCTATTGTACACAGTAAATAGAGTCAGTGCAGGACACGGAACGGCCTCGCTGATGGGGTTGACGATGTTGTGTTGATAATAACCACACACCTTCACCATGTAGTCCACAGTAGGAACCACAAACACCTGCTGGGCCCACAGGTCCGAGCTCCCAGAAGTTCCTCACGGTTGTAGTAACGGGTTCAAAGAGCACAAGGAGTCGTTCTGTTATCTACCGTGTGATATTATCCGTTATATTTCCACCATAAATCTGCTGGTTTACAAGCCTGTTTTGACCGCATGCTGTGAACTTTATCCTGTAAACGATTGGACTGTATTTGAAAACTTATATTGACCTCCATATAGACCTCCAGCTAGAAATGCGAAGTTACTATAGGGGCATTGGGTGTGGGTGTGTTTGGACACTGCATAAATACAAACCGATTTATTTCTGACTCATTTGTTTAGCATTAACATATCTAGGGACTAAATATTGATTTGAGGTTGCCATGGCCACCCGGGTGCACCCTTAACTGCAATATCTTTATTTTCCCTAACCGTAATATCCTTTGTCTACCAACAGGTGTCAGTGTAACCCAACCTTCCTCAGGGCTGTCCTCGGTGCAGCTGAAGGTCACACAGGCTCTGCTGCCCCCTAGCGGTCAGACAGCTGCCTCTGCTGCCCCCTAGCGGTCAGACAGCGGCCTCTGCTGCCCCCTAGCGGTCAGACAGCGGCCTCTGCTGCCCCCTAGCGGTCAGACAGCGGCTCTGCTGCCTCCTAGCGGTCAGACAGTAGAGGGACACCCAGAGCCGGAGGGAGCGCTCCAATACCTACTGGTTGTTGTACCGTTTCTCCCTCGGGTCGATGAGAGAAGGGAGTTATTCTCCCACTCGCTCCACAACTCACCTCCTCCCATAACCTCCCCCTCTATGGCGTGAGGAGAGTGAGGGGGGAGGGTCGAGTAGTGGATTGATTGGGGGGTGTTCATTGATCCTTTGGGTGTGATTGGTGATGCTGCAGTACTCAGCGGACCCTCCAGAGAGGAGATCAATATTAATACACCTCTCACCTCATCTATCAGACAGCCAGTACATGGTCCTGGCAATTAAAAATAGTACTTAGCGTCTTAGCTAGGATAGAGAATTATCCTAGCTCTCTTTGTCGCATACAGGAATGGATTAATCGTGCGTCTGCCAAATGCCCTAAATTCAAACGTAATGTAAATACAAATGAAAGAAGACGACAGAGGCGAGCAAGGGTTCATAACTTTAATCAATTCAGCTAGCTACAAAAAGTCCACCACGGCACAGGGACGGAACACGGAGGAGTTTACATGCGTTGAGGACGGCCAGTGGCAGCCGGCCAGTCGTTGGGTTCTAACTACAGCGGCCAGTCGGTGCATGGCTCTAAAGTACACAAACAGCAGAACCCTTAATCATGTTTTGTTCCAGAGTATAATAGGTATCGCTGTTATTTACTCGTATTACTCATATTTTTTTATTACTGATAACAAAGCACACATGAGGAGTCAGCTAACGGGTGCTGTCTTCTTATAAAAGTAAGGTCTCCCAGAAATATGCGTCTTCGCTTTACACTGCAAACGTTTTGTTTTTCCGTTCTTCCTCATTCCGGTTCCGCGTCCTAACCCTACGACGGAGAACCGGACGCGCGCTCTTAGAAAACCCCTCGCTCTCCTCCTCCTCCTCCTGCTCCTCCTCCTCCTCCTCAACAAGATGGCCGGCTGGCTACACGGGGCCACGTTGGTGGCCGGTGGGTTATGGAGGGAGACGATAATACTGAACATGCCTTTCCTCCACACTGCCATGTTAGCGAGCTGTTTTTACACACACCCTTTTCCCCACATGTTTTATTGATAAGACTTTAATAATCTACCGTTGGTCATGCAGAACACACAGGCCACGTTACTTGGAATGCAATGTCTAACACAGATACAAAGGCTAGCTAACATGAGCGAGGATGGGGCCTTCTGATTGGTCGAGGGCTACTTTCAGCCCTGCCCCCACATCGACTGACTCGCCCCCCGCTGAACGAGAAGCGAGACCCCCCCCCCCCTCTCTCCCATGCCGACTGTAACTAAGGAAGATGACAGCAGCTAAATGGAAACAGCGTTACGAAGACCATACAGAAAAGAACCCAAGCAAACCGTTCAATCATTCAGGTACAGCTCATCCAGAACAGTGTGCTATATATGATATATATATGGATATAGTATAATATATGGTATATATATCTATATATATCTATATATATATGTTTCAGTAGAGAGAATTAAAAACCATCGAGTCAACACTATATACAACCTTTGGAAAGAAGGAAATACCGAGCATAAGAAATCTTGTTACCAGGACAACCATCTTGAAAAAAGCCAGACAGACGACACAGAACAACGTTAACAGGGGTCAAGTTAGGGTCAGGGGTTAAGGGGGCGTTGGGGTTGGGTTTAGGGTCAGGGTTAGGGTTGGGTTACTGTCAGGGTTCAGGTTGGGGTCAGGGGTCGGGGCTGGGGAGGGGTGATATGTGCATGTGTGCAAACCAGGAGGTCAATACCATGATGAAAGCATGTCTGAGCGCGTTTACGAGGGGGGGCGGCGCGTACGCAGACCCCCAACGCCACGCCAGGGTGCATGCTGGGAGTCTAGCCACTGCCCAGCATCTTTGTGGCGCGCTGGTTGGCCTCGTCGATCCTGGTCTTGTTGGAGTCGGCCTGCAGGGGGCGACAGAGGGCAGAGGGTCGGACATCGCTACAGTCTGCAGAGTATTATGGGATGTGATCCAGTGTATTATGGGATGCGTTTGTGATCCAGTGTATTATGGGATGTTTTCCCGTGTATTATGGGATGTGACCCGTACCTTGTCCATGATGCGGTCTATCTGGCGGTTCTGCGTGTCGATCTCGTTGCCCATGTCCAGCGCCATGTGACGCAGGTTCCCAATGATCCCGCCCACCTGCTCCAGGTTCTCGTCCATCTCGTTCTCCCGGGCGTCCTCTGTTACCCTGCGCACACACACACACACACACACACACACACACACACACACACACACACACACACACACACACACACACACACACACACACACACACACACACAATCACACACAGGCATGCACACAATCACACACAGACATGCACACACAGCCACACACATACACACATACACACACAATCACATGCACACACACGCACACAAAGAGAAACTGTTTTTAGAATTGAACTTGCCTCCACTTTCCTTTAAGGCCTCTTGTTTGCTCTAATCCCTCACCCTTCCTCTCTCTTCAATTCAATTCAAAAGAGCTTTATTGGCATGGAAAATAAACATTACATTGTCATTGTCTCTCTCTCTCTCTCTCTCTCTCTCTCTCTCTCTCTCTCTCTCTCTCTCTCTCTCTCTCTCTCTCTCTCCCAGTGCTCCTCTCTCGCCCCAGGTGCGGTCCTACCTGCGGATGAATCCTCCGCTGATGGCCATCTGCTCGCGCTCGTCCACCACGCGGGCCGGCTGGCTGGCCACCACGCCGTCCTGGTTGTTCCCCCACGCTTTGCTGCCGCCGCTCTTCATCCTGCCGGCGGGGAGGAGGAGGAGGAGGTGTGAGTGGACGGCGTTGCGTTGTGCGCTGCTCAACATAACGCTGCTCTGATTGTCATGCATTCAGCGCATCGCTTTGGACCCGCAGGCTTCAGGTCTACGGCAAGCAAAGCGGAGCAGGCACGAGCTGTTAGCCAGGGAGCTAGCTAGCTGCTACGGCTACTAGCGCGGGCATCCAGCTAGCTAGGTGCTCTGGCTACTAGCACAGGCTGTATTTAGCTAGATAGCTGGATGTTATAGCTACTAGCAGAGGCTGTTAGCTAGATGCTATAGCTACTAGCATGGGCTACTAGCTAGCTAGGGGCTATGGCTAATAGCATAGGCTCCGAGCTAGCTAGCTAGGTGCTATGGCTAGTAGCATGTTATATCCCCTGGGTATATAACATTGGTTTCGGTATGCTAAGGCTCAGATCAGGTTAGAGGTTAACATGCATTCTGAGAGTCTTAAGACCCCAACACCCCTGCATCCATCCCAGGGTTCCCATGGTAACAGAGAACAGCGTGTGACATGATGGGACACAGACACACACACACACTGACGGGACGCTGACAGCCGCAGACGACACGGAAGGCCACCAGGAAAAAACTGCAAAATAAACGACTGAAAAGTATTTAAAAAAAAAAAAACGACGGACAAAGAAAGAAAATTGGAAGTCGGACAAACTGCAGGAAGTAGAACTCTGGTCCTCCCGACGCCCTGTCTGTCTGCTGTGACTCTCTGACTGTCTGTCTGTCTGTCTGACTCTCTGACTCTCTGTCTCTCTGTGTTCATACATAATGACTAGAGTTACCATCTATAATTTCATTAATATTCATCATAGTATTGGGAATGTGATCGGTCATTGATTCCACCTCAGTGAGGCATCCATCTTGTGTCACACACATCTGTTAGGATATCTGTACGCTACGAGGATTTTACGGTTCAACCAGAAGTAGCTTAACTGGTCGGTCATGTTGAAGCTTGTCTTAACTGTATCTTAATTATCCTTAACGGGCTTTACGACCTCTTCCTCTCGTTTACGCTGGTTTGTGCACGGCTCGGAAAGACCTTGCAAAGACTATCTTACGCTATGCTATGCTACGCTATGCTATGCTACGCTATGCTATTGAACACTGTGCTCGGCTACTATATGCTTCAAATGTTATGGTATGCTACGTTATGCTATGCTAAGCTCGAGCTCAGACTTTATTCACTCTAAATAAGAGACTAATGAATCCTGTGATAACATGTTTTAGTAGTTTACCATCTATTATGTTGTTGAAATCACATCAACATCATCTACAGCTCGTCCATCTACATTTACCATAGCAACCCTATACCCTACACATAGCAACTCTATACCCTAGCCATAGAAACCCTATACCCAACCCATAGCAACCCTATACCCTACAGTATCCATAGCAACACTATACCCTACCCATAGCAACCCTATACCCTATCCATAGCAACCCTATACCCTCCAGTATCCATAGCAACACTATACCCTACCCATAGCAACCCTATACCCTATCCATAGCAACTCTATACCCTACAGTATCCATAGCAACCCTATACCCTTTAGTATCCATAGCAACTCTATACCCTACCCATAGCAGCTCTTCCTCTTGGATCATCCGCTTCCACCTCGTCGTCGTCGATAGCAACAAGCATCCTGACCAGAGCGGGGGGGGGGGGGGGGGGGCTGCGGGGGGCTGTGTGTGGCGCGGTCATGCATGCATGAGCATTCTCTGAAACATGCACCGCTCATTCCCCGGAGAACGGCCTCGCTGTCGGTGGGGGGGAGGGGGGGGGGGCTGCTAGGAGATGCTAAAGAGATGCTAGGAGATGCTAGGAGATGCTAGGAGATGCTAGTCGGAACCCATGCAGACGAGGAGCTAGCAGGCAGAGCTAGCAGCTAACTACCAGAACCATCTTAGAACCACGGTCTGCGTCGCTCTAACACACTTCTGGAAGAGCTGTGTGTGTGTGTGTGTGTGTGCGTGCGTGCGTGCGTGCGTGCGTGCGTGCGTGTGTGCATGTGTGCATGTGTGTGTTTTATTTGTGTGTAGTCAAAAGAATGTGTTTGGATGTGTGTGTGAGGATGGCATCTGTATGTGTATGCATATGTATAATTTATATATTGAATATTGATCATGGCTTCAAAGCCCATTCGGTGCCGTCTGCCTATGTGAGGTGGGTGGGGCCTAGAGTCTGTCAGGGCTGTGCTGATTGGTCCGTGGTGCCTGTGGGCGGGGCAGTGGGCGGGGCCGAGGCAGGCAGGCGGACCTACTTGTTACAGGGGCAGGAGCACAGACCACAGAACTTCCCTAGATCGTTCAAATTCTTCTCTGCATCCTTCATGTCCTTATTGATCTGGTCCATGCCCTCTTCGATGCGTTCCAATTGTTCTGATTAACATGAGTTCACCCACAAGGCACGACATGGAGAGAGAGGGGAGAGAGACAGAGGGACGTGGAGAGAGAGGGGAGAGAGAGAGAGAGAGACGAGGAGAGAGAGGGGAGAGAGACAGAGGGACGTGGAGAGAGAGGGGAGAGAGACAGAGGGACATGGAGAGAGAGGGGAGAGAGACAGAGGGACGAGGAGAGAGAGGGGAGAGAGACAGAGGGACGTGGAGAGAGAGGGGAGAGAGACAGAGGGACGTGGAGAGAGAGGGGAGAAAGAGAGAGAGAGGGGAGAGAGACACAGGGACGTGGAGAGAGAGAGGGGAGAGAGACAGAGGGACGTGGAGAGAGAGAGGGGAGAGAGACAGAGGGACGTGGAGAGAAAGGGGAGAGAGACAGAGGGACGTGGAGAGAGAGACAGAGGGACGTGGAGAGAGAGGGGAGAGAGACAGAGGGACGAGGAGAGAGAGGGGAGAGAGAGAGAGACGAGGAGAGAGACAGAGGGACGTGGAGAGAGAGGGGAGAAAGAGAGAGAGAGGGGAGAGAGACACAGGGACGTGGAGAGAGAGGGGAGAGAGACAGAGGGACGTGGAGAGAGAGGAGAGAAAGAGAGAGAGAGGGGAGAGCGACAGAGGGACGTGGAGAGAGAGGGGAGAAAGAGAGAGAGACAGAGAGAAAGAGAGAGAGAGAGGGGGAGAGAGGGGAGAGAGACAAAGAGAGAGACAAAGAGAGAGGGGGAGAGAGACAGAGAGAAAGAGAGAGGGGGAGAGAGACAAAGAGAAAGAGAGAAGGGTGTGAGAGACATAGAAAGAGAGACACGGAGAGAGAGGGGAGGGAGAGAGAGAGAGGGGGGGGAAAGGGGAGAGAGACATGGAGAGAGAGGGAGAGAGAGTGGTGAGAGGGAGACGACCATGAAGAGAGAAGGGAGAGATAGAGAGAGGGGAGAGACAGGAAGAGAGCGAGAGAGTGAGGGAGCGAGAGTGATAGAGCGAGAGATGGAGAGAGTAAAGGGGAGAGAGAGTGAGGGAGCGAGATATGGAGAGAGTAAAGAGGAGAGAGAGAGAGAGAGAGAGAGAGAGAGGACAAAGGAGAGAGGACAACAGCTTCAGACACTCACTGTGACAGAATAAAAAACAGAAGAAAGAAAGTAAAACCAACGTAAAGGAGGAAAGAGGGAGGACTCCACCACACAGGTCAATGTGCTCCTGAGCACGGCGGTAGTACCTACTTGTCACACGGACATATGAACAGACCACAGCATTTCCCTAAATCTTTTAAACTTTTCTCGGCCTCCTTCATGTCTCGGTTGATATGGTTCATTCCATCCTCTACTCGGTCAAGTTGCTCTGGTCAAAAGGACGACAGCAGGGGAGTGAATTCATCGACTGACGCACACACATTGTGTGTGTGTGTGTGTGTGTGTGTGTGTGTGTTGGGGAGAAGGGTGAGGAATGTAAGGCTGAAATGAATCTGCAAAAACAAAATATGGAATTGATTTCAGGCCTTTTTCGTTGAGTGTTCCTGATCAATTTAGAGATGGGTTTGATATTGTTCCGCGGGCGAACAGAGGCTGGTCTGTCTTTCTCTACCTCTGTTATCGGTGACTTGAGGTAAGTGAAGTCGGTCGTTCACTTTGTTTAAAGTCATTAGTCTAGCAGTTTGGTGGCAGCTAGCTAGCCGTTTAGTTTACGGAGGAATGATCTTTTACGAGGATATTTTATGACAATATGAGTCAGATGCTGTGTGTTTATGGTATTAAAGGATGATTAGAGGGCAGTCAATGATGGAAGCTGATAACCCATGTTGAGATCGTTGTGAATGTAATCCCTTATGCTCAGGGATCGGTTAACAAAAGCCTGCTATTAGAAACAAACTGTTATAATCAGATGTTATAATCGGAGGCTGAGCTTTGGTTGCCATGGCTTTGGGGTTGTTCAGAAAGGCATGTTTGTCGTTAATGTGTGTGTTTAGTATGTGTGTTAGTGGTCTGATGTGAGAGCAGTAAAACACGGAGTGGATCAGGGTGTTATGTGCTTTTTGTAAAGTCCCGGCCCAGCCTCAGTTTGTCTGAATATGTTCTTTCTCTCGCTCTCCCTCTCGCTCTCCCTCTCGCTCTCCCTCTTGCTCTCCCTCTCGCTCACTCTCTCTCTCTCTCTCTCTCTCTCCAGATCGGGGTTCAGTGAAACTCCAGGATCCAGCCGGTTGGATCCACTCCAGGATTTAAGCTCTCCAGGATCCAGCCGGTTGGATCCGCTCCAGGATTTAAAGCTCTCCAGATCCAGCCGGTTGGATCCGCTCCAGGATTTAAAGCTCTCCAGGATCCAGCCGGTTGGATCCGCTCCAGGATTTAAAGCTCTCCAGACCCAGCCGGTTGGATCCGCTCCAGGATTTAAAACTCTCCAGGATCCAGCCGGTTGGATCCGCTCCAGGATTTAAAGCTCTCCAGATCCAGCCGGTTGGATCCGCTCCAGGATTTAAAGCTCTCCATATCCGGCCGATCCAGGTAGGAGATTCTGCCCCAGATCTTCTACAGGAGGCCTGGGGTCTCCCACAAACTACTGATCAGCTTAATTCCTCGTTCTTTCTGGAGGTTTAAGTCTTGTTTTAGTTCAGGTGAACCGCCAAGGCTTTGCAGGGAGTTTACAGAAGGTGGCTGTGAAATGGAGAAGGGTTGGTGTTTAATCCTGCGCAGCCGAATCAGTCATGGTAGGACGGAGTTGTAGTCGTATAGAACGTACTTCAAACCCCAGACATGACACTCCTCAAACGACGGATCGACTGACACCTGAGATGTGGTGTCAGGTGTGTTTACGTTTGGTGTCACTGTCACTGAGCGTGTGGAACTGGATAGGAACCAAATAAGGGTATCGACCTAAAGGTTCTAATCCCTGACTCTGGGACGTGTGCTCACTGAGAGGTCTGAAACGCTACGGGGGCCTGTCTGGACAAAAGAGAAGAAGGGGTGCAGAGGTTTGCGTTTGACAGTTATTGAAAATGGTTTCGGTTATTTTAGTTTTTTGTTTCAACGTTGCTTTTCATTTTGTGAGTCTGTTTGTTGTGTGTGGCCAAACTGTCGTAAAGTAAAGATTTCAGATTTTCTGGTAAATAAAATAAAATCAGATATAAATAACACATCTAAATAAGTCAGCATTAATAAATAATACGAAGCTGAACTAGAAGAGTAAAACATATTAAATAATTTGAAATCTGAACAGAATTACTTGACTTAAAAAAAGATGTAAAAAAAATGAATCATGCATTACTGATAAAATAAAATCATTATTAAGAGAAAGGAGAGAGATTAAATTAATTAGTTTGGAAATGCATTAAATTTACGATAGATACAGCACATAAACAGACCACACATCCACAAATGTTTTGGCACCAAGTTCATGACAATATTACCTTTACTTTTGTCAAAAATTGTATCAAAATGATACAAGCAATTTATAATATTATCAACCAAAATGGGTTGTATAACATGGTATATCTTTTAAAACACCAGCCATAGCTACTTTTCCGTACATAAGCCTAGCCTAGCCTAGCGTAGCTAAATGCTAAAGTTATGTGTCCGGACATACCTCCTTGCTCGTCGAGCATGACCAGAGTTCTGATGCCGGCATCTTTGCTCTGTTGTCAGGGGAACAGCCGACCAATCAGAAGAGGAGGAAGTGACGACCAATCACATGTGAGGATAGAGTAGAGACACAGAGAGTTTTGTGAGTTTTCCTGGTAGAATGTGGCTCCAGCTCCAGTCTTGTTTACGTGACCGCAACGATGGGTTTATACTTTAAATTAGTGTTTTCATACACAGTCTAATGGTACTTCATATCGTGCGGTGAATCCTAATTGGTGCAAGAAAACGAGCACTGGGCAGCATAATGCAACATCTGTCTGTCTACCTGTCTTGCTGCCTGTAGGTCTGTCTGTCTACCTGCCTGTAGTCCTGTCTGTCTACCTGCCTCTCTGTCTGTCTGTCTGTCTGTCTGTCTGTCTGTCTGTCTGTCTACCTGCCGGTCTGCCCGTCTGTCTGTCAGTCTGCTTGCTTGTCGGTCTGTCTGTCTGTCTGTCTATCTGTCGGTATGTCTACCTGCCGGTCCGTCTGTCTGTCTGTCTGTCTACCTGCCCGTAGGTCCGTCTGTCTGTCTGTCTGTCTGTCTGTCTGTCTGTCTGTCTGTCTGTCTGTCTGTCTGTCTGTCTGTCTGTCCATCTGCCTGTAGGTCTGTCTGTCCATCTGTCTGTCTCCCTGTAGGTCTTTCTGTCTGTCTATTTGCCTGTTTGTCTGAGAGGAGTGTCTTTCCTCATAAAGTAAACGAGATGAAGTACTCATAAAGTATAACTATATATATACTGTATAACTCCAGGTGGGTGAGTGAACTCCTAGCCTCAACCTGCTGCTCTAGAACAAAGGAAGCAAACAGTTTGACCTCTGACCCCCCACCTTTGACCTCCATGTTAGGCTCTAGAAGAGAGATTGCAATGACCTGATGGTTGACATCAGGGGTGACGTCGTGGATGACATCATAGATGACATCATAGATGACATCATGGCGGTGGTTCTCTTACCTCTTCCACCAGCTGGAGCATACGGCGAGTGCTTTCCAGGGACTGGGGGGCGAGAGAGGGAGAGAGACATGGTTAACATGGGGGAGAGAGAGGGAGATAGTTAACATGTGGGTGAGAGAGAGACAGTTAACATGATATAGAGACAGATACAGTTAACATGAGAGAGAGAGAGAGAGAGAGAGAGAGAGAGAGAGAGAGAGAGAGAGAGAGAGAGAGAGAGAGAGAGAGAGAGGGAGAGGGAGAGAGAGAGACAGTTTACATGTGGGTGAGAGAGAGAGAGAGAGAGAGAGAGACAGACAGTTAACATGATTTAGAGACGGATACAGTTAACATGAGAGAGAGAGCGAGAGAGAGAGAGAGAGAGAGAGAGAGAGAGATTCAGACCATCCATACTCCTGCAGTATATCGACATGGTGAATACCCAGACTTAGAATCCTGAGTGGATGAGTGCTTCTTTGCCCGCCGTTCTAAAAGCCCCATGTTTGAGACATGATTCGTGTTACATAAAGTAGAGAGCGGGGAGGAAGTAGTCAGGGGACTGCAGGGCTGTTCTTTACTCCCCCATTCTGTGTCGGCTATGTGTTGGTGATTGTGTAATTGTGTGTGTTTGTGTGTGTGCGTGTGTGGATTTCCGTTTGTGTGTTCATGTGCATTCATGTGTGTGGTCTGTAAGGAGAGATGAAAGTAGACCCTCACATTACATCTCTTCCCATTCACACATGTGCCTCACAGACACACACACGCACTGTATTATAAAACACAAATTATGCATGCTCGATGCAATGTGAAGTTGAAAAGCATTCCTGTATGATGATGATAAAGTTCTTTATGATGATGACATAGTTATGTATGCTGATGATATAGTTCTGTATGCTGATGATATAGTTCTGTATGCTGATGATATAGTTCTGTATGCTGATGACATAGTTCTGTATGCTGAAGATATAGTTCACAATGCTGATGATATAGTTTTGTATGCTGATGATATAGTTATGTAGGCTGATGATATAGTTTTGTATGCTGATGATATAGTTATGTAGGCTGATGATATAGTTGTGTATGCTGATGATATAGTTATGTTCCTCTGTATCCTGAGGGTTCTGTGATTCTATCCTTGGTTTTATACCTGGTTCTATACCTGGTTCTGTCCATGGTTCTCTATGTGGTGCTATACCTGGTTCTATATGTGGTTCCATACCTGGTTCCATCCGTGGTTCTATACGTGTTTCTATCTGTGGTTCTATCTGTGGTTCTATCCGTCGTTCTATACCTGGTTCTTTACGTGTTTCTATCCGTGGTTAACTACGTGGTTCTGTATTTGGTTCTATACCTGGTTCTTAACGTGGTTCTATTCATGATTCTATCTGTGTTTCTATCTGTGGTTCTATACCTGGTTCTGTCCATGGTTCTATATGTGGTTCCATACCTGGTTCTATCCATGGTTCTATACGTGTTTCTATCCATGGTTCTATTTGTGGTTCTATCCGTGGTTCTATCTGTGGTTCTATCCGTGGTTCTATACCTGATTCTCTACGCGGTTCTCACCTCATCGCCCAGCTGGTCAGCACGCTGCTGCATGTCCGACAGCTCATTGCGCATGTCTGCATCTTCTGCCATGGCTGTTGTGTGTGTGGACGGAGCTTAGCGTCTCCAACAGGAAGCAGAAGAGTCTGTGATCCGGGAAGGTCTGTGAGGAAACAGAGAGGAAGGCTGTTATCGAGGAGAGGAGGTCAGCTGGACGATGGAGACCTGATGGAGTCGAGGTGTGGGGGTTCAAGTGAGATTTCCTAATGGACACATCAAAGTATCGGTCCACGACTAACGAGGAGAAGAGATGGAAGCCAACTGTCTCGAGACCCGTGAGTAACCCGAAGCAAATGGAGAGGTTTAGAAGGCTGAGAGCCACGGCCCGTTGTTGTTGAGTTCACTGTGGATCTAGAACTCTTAAACACTATTTAAACCCGGTTTTAACATAATTCACAAAGAGTTCTCATTCTGCGGAGTCATCTCGTTCTCTGGATAGAACAAGCAGAACCAGGCTGTCTGAGTTCTGCTCCTACGACGGATCGGCCCTCTGGGGCTTGTGGTGAGATACCGAGCGGCTGGCCGTTCCAAATTGGACCATTCAGCAGCAACTCGTATTTAATTAAAGAAGTGAAAAATGAATCAATCAACACCAAAATAAATTGGCGGCCTCTGTGCACCCTGTCAGTCAGGACCGACCGTTTTCCAAAACAGACATTTTGGGTTTGTAGAAGGGGAGGAGCCTTCAGACAGCATGCCTTCAGAGGAACACGGTCACCAGTGGATTAGCCAACCAGAGGCACCGTCTGCTTGTTAGCTTGGTTAGCTCAGCTAGCCTCTTAGAGGGCCCCGTCTCTCTGTTGCCTGGACGACAACCTGTTGAGAGATCTTATACACCACTTTACCGTTGGAATGGACAACCCTACATCCTCCAAGAAAACAGGTAAACAACGGGCCGCTGGTGAAGTGATATGAGGATCAGACATTCAGCATTTACAAACTCTGATTTCTACGGCTTGAACCGGTCTTTGATTCCTCAAAAGAAACCGTGATGGACGTCAACGGTGGTGAGCCACGTCTCAGGAGCATCACGCTGTCATGCTGTTTGGCATGAAAAGTTCTAAAGTTTGATTTAATTAAAACAGCGTTAAGGGTCTCTGAACATTTCTAGAACAATGCTCTGCTTCCTGTTTTGAGGAAATACAACATCGCCAAATTCTGCATTCTTTCCTCTAAATTTTTTTTTATTTGATTCATGATTTCACTGAAAAGCGTGCTGGGCCTCCCAGGTCTGAGTTACGAAACGCCTCCAGAAATCACAGGTCAGGGGTCAGCAGCGACTGGCTGCCATGTTCCTCCTCCCCTAACACCCTCGCCACCTCGGGCTGTATCATCACCAGCGGCTTGGCAGCCATCTCGTTGACCCCCTGCTCTGGAGGTCGTTCTGCATCCCTATCCGCTCCTCCCCGTGCGGCGTCGCCATGGAAACCAAGGCTGACGTCAGAACGCGGGCGTGCGGGAGACGGAGGTTCTCTTAACTGTGGAGACCCGTTCCGTAGCGCCGGTTCTCCTGAATTATAAATGTGTCCCCTGGCCAGATGTTACTGAGAGCATCTGGCTCCTCGTCTGTCTTCACACGCTGGGGCCACAGCCCGGCCTCTCCGTCTGTCAGACGTCATCCAGAACCTTCCTGCTGGGCCTCTGATTCAGCAGATGTGAAGGTTTCAGTCTGGTCCTCTTTGGTATATAACGGCACAGAACATTCCACTATTTGAACCAGAATTTGTTGTTTTATTCGGTGTTCAGATTCCAGGAGCAGCAAAGTGTCGAGTCCTTAGTCCGACAACGAGTACAGAGCTCCCACTCTCTCCTTTGTCTCCCCCCACCCCCCCTCTCCACTCTCCATCTCTCAGTTAACTGTCCTCGATTCCCGTCTCCCTCTCTCTCCGAGTTCCCCTCGGTGGCGTCCATGTTGGATCTGGTTACATAACCGCAGTAATGCAGCAGAATGCATCGGCCAACTCTCCAAACGGAATCCAAAATGTCTCCTTCACCGCGTGGGTGATGCAAGAGACTGTAACCCTGGGGCTGGGGGCCCTGGCCGGCTCGCGGCGGGCTGGGGGCCCTGGCCGGCTCGCGGCGGGCTGGGGGCCCTGGCCGGCTCGCGGCGGGCTGGGGGCCCTGGCCGGCTCGCGGCGGGCCCTGGACCCCTGGGGTCCGCTAGGCTGTAGGACACCGCGTTTAAATCAGCTCTGGAACACAAGTGATCTATTTGCCACAAAAATAATCGCCTCACTCTGGTTATCTGGTGTAAACCCCCGTCTCTCTTTCAGATTAACATTTTATACATGTAAACAACACCTAATCTCTGATCTCTAATCTCCATCCCTCTCTCTCTCTCTCTCTATTTCCTGTATTATGTCTGGACCAGAGGTTCTGCTGTAACCCAGTAGGACTGCTGGACCAGATGTTCTGCTTTAACCCAGTAGGACTGCTGGACCAGAGGTTCTGCTGTAACCCAGTAGGACTGCTGGACCAGAGGTTCTGCTGTAACCCAGTAGGACTGCTGGACCAGAGGTTCTGCTGTAACCCAGTAGGACTGCTGGACCAGAGGTTCTGCTGTAACCCAGTAGGACTGCTGGACCAGATGTTCTGCTTTAACCCAGTAGGACTGCTGGACCAGAGGTTCTGCTGTAACCCAGTAGGACTGCTGGACCAGAGGTTCTGCTTTAACCCAGTAGGACTGCTGGACCAGAGGTTCTGCTTTAACCCAGTAGGACTGCTGGACCAGAGGTTCTGCTGTAACCCAGTAGGACTGCTGGACCAGAGGTTCTGCTGTAACCCAGTAGGACTGCTGGACCAGATGTTCTGCTTTAACCCAGTAGGACTGCTGGACCAGATGTTCTGCTGTAACCCAGTAGGACTGCTGGACCAGAGGTTCTGTAACCCAGTAGGACTGCTGGACCAGAGGTTCTGCTGTAACCCAGTAGGACTGCTGGACCAGAGGTTCTGCTGTAACCCAGTAGGACTGCTGGACCAGAGGTTCTGCTGTAACCCAGTAGGACTGCTGGACCAGAGGTTCTGCTTTAACCCAGTAGGACTGCTGGACCAGAGGTTCTGCTGTAACCCAGTAGGACTGCTGGACCAGAGGTTCTGCTGTAACCCAGTAGGACTGCTGGACCAGAGGTTCTGCTGTAACCCAGTAGGACTGCTGGACCAGAGGTTCTGCTGTAACCCAGTAGGACTGCTGGACCAGAGGTTCTGCTGTAACCCAGTAGGACTGCTGGACCAGAGGTTCTGCTTTAACCCAGTAGGACTGCTGGACCAGAGGTTCTATAACCCAGTAGGACTGCTGGACCAGAGGTTCTGCTGTAACCCAGTAGGACTGCTGGACCAGAGGTTCTGCTGTAACCCAGTAGGACTGCTGGACCAGAGGTTCTGCTGTAACAGGACTACTGGATCCCTGATCATGTGATGATCACAGTATTTGAGGACGTGAGAGGGGGCAGTGTGGGGGAGGGCTGGACGACCACTGATCAGTCACCGTGACGACGGTCGGCTACTTATCTCTACCCCCAGCTGGTCGTCGTGACGACGGCGGTGGTCTGATTCATATCGTCGCTGACTCAGTGCTCAGAAGGTTTGAAAAGGTGCCAGCGGCAAATGTTCTGAATTTAAAATATATTTATATTGTAGCCGACTGGTATGAAAATACAAGCCTTCTTTTGGTTTCTCTCTTGTATCTCTATAATTATTTAATAGGTATTTATCAGATGCCGATATCCAAAGGGGCCTACAGTGAAGTCAGATGCAGGTCATTAAGCAGCAGGTAGGGGTTGGACAGTACAGAGACAGGTCATTAAGGAGCAGGTAGGGGTTAGACAGTACAGAGTCAGGTCATTAAGGAGCAGGTAGGGGTTAGACAGTACAGAGACAGGTCATTAAGGAGCAGGTAGGGGTTAGACAGTACAGAGACAGGTCATTAAGGAGCAGGTAGGGGTTAGACAGTACAGAGACAGGTCATTAAGGAGCAGGTAGGGGTTAGACAGTACAGAGACAGGTCATTAAGGAGCAGGTAGGGGTTAGACAGTACAGAGACAGGTCATTAAGGAGCAGGTAGGGGTTGGACAGTACAGAGACAGGTCATTAAGGAGCAGGTAGGGGTTAGACAGTACAGAGACAGGTCATTAAGGAGCAGGTAGGGGTTAGACAGTACAGAGACAGGTCATTAAGGAGCAGGTAGGGGTTAGACAGTACAGAGGCAGGTCATTAAGGAGCAGGTAGGGGTTAGACAGTACAGAGACAGGTCATTAAGGAGCAGGTAGGGGTTAGACAGTACAGAGACAGGTCATTAAGGAGCAGGTAGGGGTGAGAGGTAGACTGAGGACAATGGGGATCAAACCCAGAACCTATCCTCTATATCAAATATCTCTATAATTCTGTTATCATAACTAATACATGCTATTGTAAGATTCTGATTCTGTATCTAGGATTATTTAACTCTGATCGCAGTGATTCCAGAATAGCAACGGTCTCCGTGGTAACGGGACACGCAGGACGCATCACTAATTCATCTGGTCGAGAGAGAGAGGGAGAGATTGAGGGAGAGAGAGAGAGAGAGATTTTGAGGGAGAGAGAGATTGCGGGAGAGTGAGAGGGGGAGAGTGAGTGAGAGAGATTGGGAGAGAGAGAGAGAGAGAGAGAGAGATTAGGGGAGAGAGAGAGAGAGAGAGAGAGAGAGAGAGAGAGAGAGAGAGAGAGAGAGAGAGAGAGAGAGAGAGAGAGAGAGAGAGATAATACGCTGGTCTGAATGGGCACTTATCTCGGTGTTAAAAATAAACGGGTCCTCATAGAGCTGGGATTCCCTGGTTGCTAGGAGACCAGGGAGTGATGGACCAGAGCTAGCCTATAGCCCTCTGGCTCAACTGCCTTTAGAATGTAGCGTCTTAGCACAACTAGCCACGTGTTCAATACTACAATTACATCTTTGTTATTACTTAATTAATAATCACATCTAATCTAATAATCAACAAATGGAACATGAGGCATCCGATTGTTGAGCTCAGTGAGGATCGAGACAATAAAAGTCCTTCTGTTGTCTAAACACCGGGGGGGCTTTTACTTTGTGAGCGCCGACCCCCATTGCTCTGAGTGACAGCTGTGGGCGGGTCGTTGTTTGTTTACCCTGGAGGGGGTTGCGTACTGACCGCCCACGCCGGTGACCCACTGCAACCAGGGCCGTAGAGCGTGCAGTGTGCCCCCCCCCCCCCCCAGGGATCCCCCGGTGGTTCCACTTCGACTTTCGCTACAATCGCAAAAAACGACTCCACGTCCTCTCTACTGATTGGCTGGCAGTGAGCCCGCCCTCTCAGACTGTCGTTGTGATGAAGGGCTTTATCAATAAAGGTGTGGCTCGGCCGGAACAAAGAGCCAAATCAGAGACGCCCGTAACCCGACGCGCAGGAAGACACGGCGAGAGGGACAGACAGACGGACAGACACGCTGCGGTGAGACGGACAGACACGCAAAAGCACGTCTGTCCGTCGTTGGCTCATGCATGCATACGTAAACGAACACACTCACACATTCACAAACGCATGCACAAATAAATGCACACACACACACACACACACATGCCCGCGCACGCACGCAAAAACACACGCAAACAAACGCTTGCACAAACACACATAAACACACACACACACACACACACACACACACACACACACACACACACACTCGGATACACAAATGTGAACAGCAGTTACCCATGTCCAAACATGCAACAGCAAACACACATCAATGAACACACATGAACAAACACAGAGCAGATGGCGGCTCGCTGCAGCTGATTCTGTCTCCGTTCATCTGATCTCTCCACCGTCTGCGCTCTAGAACGTCGTCATACTGGGACCAGGTACTCGCTAACCCTCCGAGCATGCCCTGGTGCGATGTGTTGGATTTGTGACATCACGGTGTCATGAATATATCGGTGACATCACAGGACACTGCGGTGATGCCCTCAACTACTCCCGCATGACAACATCTGGCTGGACTTGATTCTCTGTCAATGACCAGATACTGACCGGGTTAATCGGAACTAAATCAGCACAATATTTCCATTATCCAACAGATTCCTTCTTCTCCGTCACATAGGATATCCTCCCGGAACGGCATGTGATGTTATAACGCTGAACTGCTAGGTGCCTCACGTCGTTTTACCAAATGAACTGCGTTGCCGTCGGTGACCATGCCCCCTCCCCCTCCCCCGCCCCCTCCCCAGAGCAGCCATTTTGATTTGGTGTTTGGTTTTGATGCGCACTGTCGTCTCGGACCGTCTGAGCGCCCCCGGGGGCTGCGTCTACTCCGACCGCCGCGTCGGACTCTGACCGCTCTCCTCGGCGTGACCTCAGCCTCACAGCGTCGACACTCGCCGCCGCCGTCCTCCGCACACACACGTCAACATGAGAGGGACACCTCTAACGGTTGACCTCCGACCCCTAGCCTGAGCCCTAGGGCTAGGGGTCAGGTGACCCCTGACCCCTGCTGTTCCCTGTGTTTCTGATATGCACAGATAATTACTCAGAAACAGATTCATGCGGGAGAGCGATGCCCTCGTTCAGACCTGTCCCAACTCAGCAGAAGGTTTAACTCAATACAGCACCACATTTTAGGTTTGGTGAGAAGGTCAGGGGTCATTGCGATGGTGAGCAGAGAGTTCTGATACACAACAGAACACAACTGTTCATTCTTGGTTCTAATCCCTTCTTTACAGATGTTAGGGTTGGTCCTATCTCTTTACAGATGTTAGGGTTAGTCCAATCTCTGTACAGATGTTGGTTCTATCTCGTTACAGATGTTAGCGTTAGTCCGATGTCTTTACAGATGTTAGGGTTAGTCCTATCTCTGTACAGATGTTAGGGTAAGTCCTATCTCTGTACAAATATTAGTTCTATCTCTTTACAGATGTTAGGGTCACTGTACAGATGTTAGTCCTATCTCTTTACAGATGTTAGCGTTAGTCCTATCTCTGTACAGATGTTAAGGTTAGTCCTATCTCTTTACAGATGTTAGTTCTATCTCTGTACAGATGTTAAGGTTAGTCCTATCTCTTTACAGATGTTAGGGTTGGTCCTATCTCTTTACAGATGTTAGCGTTAGTCCTATCTCTGTACAGATGTGTTAGGGTTAGTCCTATCTCTGTACAGATGTTAAGGTTAGTCCTATCTCTTTACAGATGTTAAGGTTAGTCCTATCTCTTTACAGATGTTAGGGTTAGTCCAATCTCTGTACAGATGTTTGTTCTACCTCTTTACAGATGTTAGCATTAGTCCTATCTCTGTACAGATGTTAGTGTTAGTCCTATCTCTTTACAGATGTTAGTACTATCTCTGATATGTTAGGGTTAGTCCTATCTCTGTACAGATGTTAAGGTTAGTCCTATCTCTTTACAGATGTTAGTTCTATCTCTGTACAAATGATAAGGTTAGTCCTATCTATTTACAGATGTTAGTTCTATCTCTGTACAGATGTTAAGGTTAGACCTATCTCTTTACAGATGTTAGTTCTATCTCTGTACAGATGTTAAGGTTAGTCCTATCTCTTTACAGATGTTAGTTCTATCTCTGTACAGATGTTAAGGTTAGTCCTATCTCTTTACAGATGTTAGTTCTATCTCTGTACCGATGTTAAGTTTAGTCCTATCTCTTTACAGATGTTAGTTCTATCTCTGTACAGATGTTAAGGTTAGTCCTACCTCTTTACAGATGTTAGTTCTATCTGTACCGATGTTAAGGTTAGTCCTATCTCTTTACAGATGTTAGTGTTAGTCCTATCTCTTTACAGATGTTAGCGTTAGTCCTATCTCTTTACAGATGTTAGGGTTAGTCCTATCTCTTTGGAGACCTAATCCATACAATCGTAGCACTGAACAACAAATAGGGAAGACTATCATATTACTGATCAGGATATTGGGTTTAAATTGATAACGTTGATATTCTAGGCCTTCATCAAATATTGATAAACCACACATTACCATACTCATATTCAGACCACTGCGATTCATTTGATTGTCTTAAAAACAGACTTAATAATGATCAACCTTCTCACAAACGAACACGTATTCCAATCCTTTCTGTGTGTGTGTGTGTGTGTGTGTGTGTGTGTGTGTGTGTGTGTGTGTGTGTGTGTGTGTGTGTGTGTGTGTGTGTGCGTGTGCGTGTGCGTGCGTGCGTGTGCGTGTGTGTGTGCCTGTGCGTGTGTGGGAGAGTCTGGATTCCTCTGTAACGCAAGCCAATAAAATATTGCCCCCCTCCCCTCCCCGCGCGCATTGCGCAGCACACAGACTTCTTAAGAGCCCATTGATTTCCCAGAAGCTGTATCGATCTGAGGACGTGTTTGGAAACCGGCAGGGGAGCCAGGATTACTTGCTGATGGAATTCAGATTCACAAAAATCATTTTCAGACCGCTTCTGCTTCTCATCCAAACCCCCCACCCCCTCCCCCTCCCAACCCCCCTCTCTCTCTTCTCTCTTCTCTCGTTTCCTGCAGTCGAACACTAAAGCCACATAAAGACGATCCCGTCTTTGTGCGGGCTGGTGCATCCCTAGTACGTCGGAACATGATATCGAGATTTGGTATTGGGATATATGATATCGGGATGTAGTAGAGACACGTGATATCGCAGTCGGCGCGTGTCGTCCCGGGGGATCCTCACTCACGCGCCAGTCAACACTCATCTCCCATCCGCGTCATGTCTTGTTTCCTGCGTGCGTTAAATCGCATCACGTCAATATAAGTCGCGACGGATCAACACGTGACCTAAACATCTCGCCTGCCGCAACGTCAAGAAGGCATCAAAGAGACGTGCGGTCCAGCATCCATGATCTGACGGGTCTGCGTCATATCGTGGAGGCGCGTAAGAAACAGATGAGGGGGGGAGGGGTGGGGGTGTCATAGTGCGGCTTTCACCGCGAGCCTCCCGCGCTTTATTAATCTCCCCTCTAGACCCTCACCCCACTGTCTAACCCACCATCACTACCACTATCCCCACCATCACCACTCCCATCATCCCCCCCCCCCCTTCCACCTCCATCTGGGAAACGCGCCAAGACAGGGACCACGTCCCGGGGTATCTCCCCCCTCCTTCCCCGTCGCGTTCTGGCGCACTTCAGCTCTACGTCGTCCGTCCCGTCCCGTCCCCGGGCTCCCACGACCCCCCCTCCTGGGACACACGCTGCAGCGAGCGTCCCCCGGCCCGGGGGGAGATTCTTCTCTGCGGCATTGCGAGTGTAGGGGGGGGGGGGGGGGGGCGACGGGGGTGGGGGAGGAGGCTCCTCACCCACGGGAGACACGGAGATCGAGCTCAGCCCTGCTGCGCAAAACCCCGCAGATGACGACGCGTGAAGAACACGACCGAAAAGAGCGAGAGAGATAAAGACCGCTGTGGTTTGTGTGTGTGTGTGTGTGTGTGTGTGTGTGTGTGTGTGTGTGTGTGTGTGTGTGTGTGTGTGTGTGTGTGTGTGTGTGTGTGTTTGCGCGTGTGTTTGTGTGTGTCAGTGTGTGTTTGCGCGTGTGTGAGTGTGTCTGTGTGTGTATGTGTGTGTGGCAGCGGTGCTCTGTCCAAGGTGCTGAGCACGAGGAAAACGCCCACATCTTAACCGCAGTAGCCCGGTGGTCGCCGGGCCCCCCCCCCCCAACCCCCCGAAAGCGGTCCCGTCCTCCGTCTCCACCGGTCCTCCGTCTCCCCCGGTCCCCCCGTCATGGTCCCGGTCTCGGTCCCCCCCGGTGCTCGATCTCCCCCGGTTCCCCGGTCCTCCGGTCTTCCGTTTCCCCCGGTCCAGGTCTCTGTCCCCACCGGTCCCCCGGTCTCCCGGTCTTCCGTCTCCCCCACCCCCGGCCCCGTCTTCCGTCTCCCCCGATCCCTCCGTCACGACCCCCGGGGACTTCAACAGCGCGGTGCGGTGAACCTCCCCTCGAGACGCCAGCGTTCAGAGGACGCCGCTGTCCTCGAGCGTCGCACGCCAGACCGAACAGATCAAACGAGCCACTTATCAAAAATACGGAATACCGCGAAATAAAATACACAAGATAGTCTAACAAATCAGTTCGATGATGAAACGTTAAAACATCCGGAGCGGTTCTTACCTGAGTCCGCTGTGCGTGACAGGCGGGGGACGGGAGTGTGCGTGTGAGCGTGTGTGTGTGTTTAGGATCTCGGCTCGACTGGATGCTGCAAACACTCGGCGCTCAGCGTCCTCTTCAATGGGAGAGATCCAGCTCGCGTCAAAGATGGCGGACGCTTTTGACGTCATCAGTCTTTTTTTTTTATAGAGGTCTGTCAGAGAGAAGGGGTGGGGGGTGGCGTATGTGTGTGTTTGTGTGTGTGCGTGGGTTTGTGTGTCTGTGTGTGTGTGTGCAGGGGGCGACATTGACTGCTTTAGATCATTTATAAGTCACTTGTGCAGCATATGTTTACTTAAAAGACAGCCATACACTTGGTCACATAGACGCGCACATACGCATACACAAACGTTGACAAACGCACACACAAATACACATGCACGTACATATGGACATAGACAGACCCACAGGTACGTAAATACATAAACAAACACATATACACAGAGACAAAATCACTCACACTCAAGCAACACACAAAATTAACACACACACACACACACACACGCACACACACACAAGCACTCACAGACCCTCTCCCGCCCTGGGCGGGGGCGAAGGTGTGACATGTTTTTGACCCACAGACATGTGGACGTCGGAGTGATGTATCGCCGGCCTCATCACCGTGGGAACCATCCCGGCCTCTGATTGGCTGCCCTCCGGGGTCTCTGCTCTGCTCCTCTCAAGATGAGTTAACGATAACATACAGTGTGTGTGTGTGTGTGTGTGTGTGTGTGTGTGTGTGTGTGTGTGTGTGTGTGTGTGTGTGTGTGTGTGTGTGTGTGTGTGTGTGTGTGTGTGTGTGTGTGTGTGTGTGTGTGTGTGTGTGCGTGTGTCCGGGTTGGGTGTCTGTTGTTTGTGTGTGTGTGTGTGTGAGTTTCTGGTGTGGGTGTCTGTTGTGTGAGTGTGTGTGTGTCTGTATCTGTGTACCCTATATCTGGGTGTGTGTGTGTGTGTGTGAGTGTGTGTGTGTGTGTCTGCATATGTGTGTGTCTGCGTGCATTTGTGCAAGGTTGTGTATGCGTGTGTTATTGTGTATGTACGTGCGTGGGCATATGTGTGCGATTGTACTGTTTTTGTTGTTTGTTTGGCGTGCGCCGCGTCCATCTCAAGGGGATTAGTGATGGCTGAGTCTGGAGACTCATCACCACTCATCAACACCTCTTCAGGGTCCGTCATTCATAGTCGAGACGTCTGAGAATCGACCAATGGGTGCAGGCGCTGTAGTGTGGGGTGAAGGGAGGGGGGCTACTGGCTGCTCCCCTGCCTTCACAATAAAGGCGCTGCACCAAGAGAGAATCCCCTCCACATGACAGAGGGGCTGATGGGAAATGCAGTTTCTACTCCAGAATCGCAGACGCTAACCCTACGCAGTCACTAGACACACAATGCTAGCTAACACAGTGTGAACACAATGTGTGTGTGTGTGTCCGTGCAAGTGTCTCTGTGTGCGCATATTTGTTTGTGTGTGTGTGTGTGTGTGTGTGTGTGTGTGTGTGTGTGTGTGTGTGTGTGTGGAGGGAGGGACTGGAGTTAAGGCAAGATGATGTGATTGATTCTGACAGACAGACAGACATTCATGCAGACAGACAGGTCTATGTTTAGGGATGTAGTGTGATAAGAGTGACCCTGCAGTGACTCAGCAAACACTCTCTCTCTCTCTCACTCTTACTCTCTCCCTCCCCCCCCTCTCTCTCCCTCCCCCCCCCTCTCTCTCTCTCTCTCTCTCTCTCTCTCTTTCTGTCGCTCTCTCATTGCTACATGGCTAAACAACATGGCCCCATAGTTTCACTGTGACAGTGCTACATGGCTAACATGCTGCATGCTCCCTACAGGACTACAGGTCTGTAGTTCATCGGTTATCTGAGGTGTTGACGGATGGAGACAAGAGGACGATCTTCATCGATCTGATGCTCCACACCTCATCCTCCTCCTCCTCCACCTCCTCCCTCCCTTAGTACCGCCACACCTCCTTCTCATCTTCCTCCATCTCTCCTCAATACTTCCCCTGACCCCTCCTATCCCCTCCTCCCCACCTCCTCTTCCTCCTCCTCCTCCTCCTCCGTCACCTCCTCCTCCTCCTCTCCTCCGTCACCTCCTCCTCGCGGTGATATAACAATTCTGTCATCTGCCAATGTCTCTCGTCCTCTTCTACTCTTCTCTCTATCCTTCCTTCTGTTAAAGAAGTGTGTGTGTGTGTGTGTGTGTGTGTGTGTGTGTGTGTGTGTGTGTGTGTGTGTGTGTGTGTGTGTGTGTGTGTGTGTGTGTGTGTGTGTGTGTGTGTGTGTGTGTGTGTGTGTGTGGGGGGCTGGTGTGAGTGATAGAGAGAGAGATTATTTGGTGCATGAGAGACTAATTGGTCCATGGAGCAGAAAATAGACCTTGTTTATGTCCATTTAACAATGACAGACAGACAGAGAGTCAGGCAGACAGGTAGAGGGAGGCCTGGATGGATGGTTGATAGATACATGATGATAGCTACATGATGGATGATGCCTGATGATAGATACATAATGATAGATACATGATGGATGATAGCTAAATGATGATAGAAACATGATGATGGATGGAGGATTGACAGATGTAATCCAATGCAAAATGAATTGAATTAAATGAATTAAATAGATTAGAATGATGAGGAAGAAGGGAGAGGAGGAGGAGGAGGAGGAGGAGGAGGAGGAGGAGGAGGAGGAGGAGGAGGAGGAGGAGGAGGGGGAGAGATAGGGAGGGGTGTAGGGTATTTCCCAAAAGTTTGAAAACCACTGCAGAGCCTAATAGATACTGCAGAGAGAGGGAGGGGGAGGTGAGGGGGAGGAGGGGGAGGAGGGGAAGAGGGGGAGGAGGTTAGGGGAGAGGGAACGCAGACAAAGAGGGAGGGGGACAGATTGTTCTGGTGATATGAGGGTTTATTTATGTTGCCAATAAAGCTATTTTGATTGTAGCTCAATGTGATCAAGCCATACTCCAGAGATGGATGAACTGGACTCTCAGAGGTACATATTCATATTTATATTCATATTCATAAATGTTTATCTGGTAAAAGTTTCATCTTCACCAACACTTACCTTAGATGATGATGAGGCTTGATTTACTGTCTTATCATCACAGAGATTTGTTGTTACATGTTATAAACTGTTGTGTCAAACTCTATTCCATAATATTATTTGATGATATGTTATGCTGTGTTATTTATTATATGTCTATTTTGTGATATTAAATTCAGTTGCATTATTATATATTTTGTTGTTACATTTATAACTATTTTGTTATATTATACAACATTATATTATAATGTGTTACGCTATTTTTAATTTTGTTCCGTCATACTACTACATAACGGTGTATATATACTATTTAGTTATACTATGTAACGTTATATTATAATAAGTTATGTAGTGTTGTGTTGTAGAGGCTTGCAGGCATTGTTCTTATACTTTAAAGATAAGAAGGCCCTCAGAGAGAGAGAGAGAGGGGGGAGGGAGAGAGAGAGAGAGAGAGAGAGGGGGGGAGGGAGAGAGAGAGAGAGGCAGAGGCAGTGCTACGGAGAGAGAGTGAGAGAGAGAGAGAGAGAGAGAGAGAGAGAGAGGGCGAGGGCAAGGGAGAGGGAGAGAGGGGGGAGAGAAAGTGTGAAAGAGGGGGAGAGAGAGAAGCAGGAAACCCGACCATATATGGCCTCAGTTGACGTAGAGAGGATACCCAGTTTCCATAGCAACAGGCAGGTGTGCGACTCTGACAGATAATCTGTGGTTTCCATCCGTGGAAACACACACACACACACACACACACACACACACACACACACACACACACACTCTCTCTCATGTTCTCTCATGTCGTCACACGTTCACGGAAGCCGTTCACCTCATGTGTCCATCAGAGCGGAGCGTGGCGGAGGCCGGACCCCCCATCACCGGGCGGAGGCTGACGGAGCAGCAGGAGGTCCCGGGAGGAGGTCTTCACCCTGCCCCACCAGACCGGCCCGGTCCACAGGACCCAGTCCGGTCGGGACCCCTCATCACCTATCACGAGGTGAGCGTTGACGTTTCTGTCCTCTATGTCAGTTTTGTCGAGTTTTTCTTTACGATGTCCGGCTGGTGTTAGACGATCCTCAGCACTAAGACACTCCAGTGTTAGACGATCCTCAGCACTAAGACACTCCAGTGTTAGACGATCCTCAGCACTAAGACACTCCAGTGTTAGACGTTCCTCAGCACTAAGACACTCCAGTGTTAGATGATCCTCAGCACTAAGACACTCCAGTGTTAGACGTTCCTCAGCACTAAGTCACTCCAGTGTTAGATGATCCTCAGCACTAAGACACTCCAGTGTTAGACGTTCCTCAGCACTAAGACACTCCAGTGTTAGATGATCCTCAGCACTAAGACACTCCAGTGTTAGACGTTCCTCAGCACTAAGTCACTCCAGTGTTAGATGATCCTCAGCATTAAGACACTCCAGTGTTAGATGATCCTCAGCACTAAGACACTCCAGTGTTAGACGTTCCTCAGCACTAAGACACTCCAGTGTTAGACGTTCCTCAGCACTAAGACACTCCAGTGTTAGATGATCCTCAGCACTAAGACACTCCAGTGTTAGATGATCCTCAGCACTAAGACACTCCAGTGTTAGAAGATCCTCAGCACTAAGTCACTCCAGTGTTAGATGATCGTCAGCACTAAGACACTCCAGTGTTAGACGTTCCTCAGCACTAAGACACTCCAGTGTTAGATGATCCTCAGCACTAAGACACTCCAGTGTTAGACGTTCCTCAGCACTAAGACACTCCAGTGTTAGACGTTCCTCAGCACTAAGACACTCCAGTGTTAGACGATCCTCAGCACTAAGACACTCCAGGGTTAGACGTTCCTCAGCACTAAGACACTCCAGTGTTAGACGATCCTCAGCACTAAGACACTCCAGTGTTAGACGTTCCTCAGCACTAAGACACTCCAGTGTTAGATGATCCTCAGCACTAAGACACTCCAGTGTTAGACGTTCCTCAGCACTAAGACACTCCAGTGTTAGATGATCCTCAGCACTAAGACACTCCAGTGTTAGA